>NC_061119.1:184067142-184121058 GCF_002878395.1 Capsicum annuum
TACGGGTCACACCCTCTACTGGCTGGTGAACCCCTATCCCTGAGTTCGTTCGGTGCTAAATCCTACTCCCATCTGAACGAACACTTGAACTAAAATTGAACTGAGTTTAACTGAACATGATTTCATTACTGATAGTGCTTATTATGATCATAATAACTAAATAGATAAGAATAATCATGGTTCAACTGAATCATACTTGAAAATCTAAAAATCATGTAAAATACGTAGGTATCGGGTATTCATAACCCACCAACATTGAATGATTAGTGAACAAGCTTAAAAACTATAGTAAAGGATCATGGTTCAGAACCCATAAGCATAGACATTTCATCAAACATGTGGGGATCATGAATTTAAACATGGAAATGTTTTAAATAGGGGAAAACAACATGATTACATGACTAAAATCATAAAGTTGCGGAGTTAACGTGGAGTTCACTTGAATAAAGCATGGGAAACTCAAATTCATAGCATGAGGAATTCAAAATCTTATATGGAATTATACATGGCCTGATTTGAATTAAAATCACCACGAAAACATGAATTAAACCCATCTTAAGCAATATAAAATACCATAATAATAGAAAAATCTATTCTTTAATTGAAAAGAGGGTTTTTGGGCTCCATGGGTGAAAGAAACCCATGAATGAACACCCCACATACCTTAAACTTTTAACTTGAGAGGAAAAACACCAATCTTGATGCTTTCTTGAAGGTTCTTGAACTCGGGAACTTGAATTCTTGATTTGTTGCGGAAGAAGGAATTGAATTTGTGTTATTGGGGAAAGAGAGTGGTTTTCTTTGGAGGATAATTGGAGAAGAAGGACAAAATTATGCCCTAACTGATGCCCAAATCATAATATGAATGATTGGGTTGAAGAGGAAAAGACGTAATTTCCTCTCAACCATTTAAATCAAAAACTAAACCCGACAGGCTTATCGCAATGCAATCCTATCGCGGTCGTTCATTTCCCTCACCGCAGCGTGGTCTACATGAGAACGAGAATAGATCCGCGGTGCGGGCTTATCGCGATGATCCTCTGATTTCGTGATCCAAACATGCCCCAAACCTTGTCCGAAAAATCCAAAACTTTTTTGAGACATACTTTTTACATTCCTGAACATGACTTAACTCAAAAACCAACGTCTCGGGTGGGAAGACCAAATTGAAATTCCTCAAAGTTTAGGGTTTTTAAAAATAACTAAGTCCCCAACACTTAATGAAATTTTCAGGCCTTAAGCCCTTTATGCATGCAACTAAGAGCTGAATCGAACTAAGATTAGTACGAGGTATTACACTCCGAGCGGTAAATTTGCCACTCATCAAGAGTGTGAATCCCTAATGCCTCTATATTTTGGTGATTTTGTTTTTAACTTTGGGATGCAACTACAAATTCGTGACCGCTATTGAATCTTTCTCTCTGGAAAACCTAGCAGCTAATTTGAACACCAATCTCATCGGAATGGCCAATATAGTCGCTGGTCACCCAATTATCATGGCCAACTAGTCCTTTCTTAATAATAATAGCAATAATTTCCATTCACTTCTTACACAAACTACAGAGCCAAGAGCTTTGCTACCCCCATCACCACCTCTGAATAAAAGGAACCTACTTAAATCCAAAATTGTTATTGATGGAAATAATAATTTGAGTCATGAGGTAGAATCAATCCCTATTATGAAGCCACACTTTATTGATTGAATTCCTTGTGTTAGGTGGAGTGGGGAGGAGGTTGATAGAATGAACGTGATTGAGGACTGCAGTATGCAACCATTGGGAAGTTCTCATATGGATGGCTAGACTTGGAGGATCTTAGAATACAACTCCTTAGGCAGCGCAATGTCAAATGTGGATGTAATATTAGTCTATTGAGAAATCGTCACATTCTAATGGGATTTGACAAGGTTGAAGATTTTGTCAATGTAATGTTGAAAATAGTCTATTACATTAATGCAAAGGATGAATATTCATATCAGATGAGACCATTAACTTACTTATGATGATAAGTTCAATTCTAAGGTGGAAACAACACAATCAGTGGCTTGGATATCTTTCCCTGATCTTAAACCAACATACTTTGTGAAAAAATCTCTTCTTATTCACAAAAACCAACAAAAATCTCGTAAACCTATTCTCTTAGACATAACTATTATGAGCAAGACAAGACCTAGTTGTGCTAGGGTTTAAGGTGCAGGTGGATATAATGGTTGATCTTCCTAAATATGTTGAGATGGAGATTGTGAATTCAAGAACGAATGAGGCAAGAGTGAAGAAGGTGAAAATTCAATATGATTTCTATACCAAATATTGTACAAGGTGTATGTTTCAAGGGCATAATGATCGAGAATGTAGAATTCTGTATCCTGAATTAGACCAAGGTTATGATGATAATGAAAAGTAAGATGGTTCATCACACAGTGATGACAAGAACAAAGGAGAGGAATCTAACATGTATAGGGGACAGGGTGGAGAAAGGTATGGTCAAGAACAGAAGAGGAACTGTACAAGAAAAAGATTTCCTAACAAAGGGTACTAGGATGAGAAGGTTATTACGCCTGAGAAAACCTGCAATGAAAATTAGTTCCATGCTATAGCCGAAATAGAGGGTAAAAATAATCAATTTTCTAATAATATTATTACATTATATGCATCTCAAATCATTAAAGAATAAGGGAAAGTTTAAGGGGAGATACTGACTAGAAAATAGGTTTCCAAGTCCTTCCATTGCCAGGAGAATGAAAATAAGGTGCCTGCTAATAGCCACGAGGAATCTGCATAGCGGAAGGTTAAGAATTTAACTCATGAGTAGAGAATGAATGAAGCAAAAAAGCATAATATACTTGATAGTAAAGACAATAGCACAAAAAATGTGAGGGAGAAATTAGTCCATGATAAGCAACATCACACTACTGATAAAATAAAAAAAGCAAAGATTAGTTCCCCAACAAAACTCAGTGGTACTCAGAATGAGAATCCAGTACAAAGAGAAGAGTTTTCTAATCAAGATCATGATAATAATAGTCTTGACATAGTTGACATTCCAATTGCAGTAGATGAACAAGTATGGAGTGATTATTCAGAGTCTCCCAACAAAGTATTACCATGATATAATTACTCATCAAGTGGATGCAGTGGAAGAAGTTGGTGGATTGTTAGAAAGGGTGGAGGAAACTACCTCCAAACAAAATAAAGAGGAGCAAATATTCAAGAAAGCTAACTTGTCACCTAGAGCTATCAAGTCCACGAAGCAAGCTAAGAAAGGGAAAAAAATTAATAGGGAAAAGAATCTACCTAGCAGGTCTCAACCTAAGAGGGGGTGAAAGTCAATATTCTTAGAAATGATGAAAACACTGATTTGGAATATCAGGCCGGTAAAATCTCAAAAAACTTTTCATAGTTCAGATATTGAATAGGTTAAATAAGTTTGATTTTATAGCCCTTTTGGAACCATTTCAGTAGTCTAGGAATATCAACAAATATAGAGGTAGATTGCATATGCCACTCATGTTTCATAATTACAATGGTAAAATTTGGTGTTTTGTGAATCCTGGCTTTAATGTGACAATATAAAAAGACACGGAACAACTACTCTCTCTACATCTACACGATTAGTACCTTGGATCCTCTTTTCTGGTGACCCTAATCTATGCAAAATATGACAGAGTTCAAAGATTAGACCTGCGGGATAGTATCTTATCTATAACCAATAGGAATTCTGAACCTTGGCTCATTAGTGGGGATTTAACTCAGTCTTTTATGCCTCAGATAAGATTAAAGTTTTCCTGTCACTATTGAAAAAATAGAGAATTTCAGATACTGTGCTGAATCTGCTGATCTTACCCAAATTTACTACAAGGGTAGTCCTTTTACCTGGTAGAATGGGAGAGTAGGGGATGAGTGCATTTTTGAGAAACTGGATAGAATGTTTTGTAATGCTGGGTTTCAAGATATTTTTAACTCAGCGGAGGTTGAGAATTTGGCTAGAGAGGGTTATGATCATGCTCCTCTAGTTCTAAGCTGTGAGAACTCTGAAATTAAGCTTCAATAGACCTTTAAGTTTTTAAACTTCTAGACCAAGTATGGTGAATTTATAGAGGTTTTCAGAAGGAACTGAGATGCAGACTACACTGATAACCCATTTCATAATTTCAAAAATAAGATAAAAAAAGGTGAAAAGAGCACTTTTTGAGTGGAGCAGATAGACTTTTGTGGATTTTTTTTCAATAGTTGATTAGTGGGGAGGATATAGCTAAGGTGAAGGAAAAATTATTTGAAGAATCAACTTTCCAAGTAAATAGAGCTATTATGCAGAAAGTAAGGGCTGAATATATCAGGTTTCTTTATCTGGAGAAAAGCTACTGGCAACAAATGGTTGGGTATGATTGGTTTGAGAATGTGGATAGAAATACTAAATTCTTTCAAAACATTATCAAAGGTAGGAGAAACAGAGTAAAAATTTCTAGGATCCTTAATAAATCCAGCTGTTGGTTAGAAGATGAAGCTCAGATTGCAAGTGAGGCTATCTTTTTATCAAAAGCAATTTACACAAGAAAGATATGCCACAGTTTTCCATCTACTGGATCATATTCCTGATTTAATTACAGAAGATGAGAATAGGGTTCTTGAGGCTATTCCAGCTGAGCAAGAAATTAAGAAGACTGTGTTTAAATTATATAGGAATAGCAGTAATGGACCTGACAGATTAACCGACAGATTTTATTAGGTTTGCTAGGACATTATTGGTGGATATAAGGAGATTGGTTTTGGACTTCTTTGTAGGTAATACTCTCCCTAAATTCATTACTCATACTAATTTGATTCTTATTTCTAAAAAGGACAATGTGCAATCCTTTTCTGATTTGAGGCTAATTAGCCTGAGTAACTTTGTGAATAAAACCCTTTCTCGGATTGTGCATAATGGGTTGGAAAATCTATTGCCTAGATTGATCTCCCCTCATCAATCAGGTTTTGTTAAAGGAAGAAGTATTATGAAAAATATTCTACTTACTTAAGAACTGATTATTGGTATTGGAAAAAGAGGAAAACCTTCTAATTTAGTATTAATGGCTAAAGCCTATGATAGGGTATCTTGTTTTTTCTTGATGAAAGTGATGAGGAAGTCAGGTTTTTCTAATAATATGGTAGATTTGATCTGGAGACTGATTTCTAATAACTATTACTCTATTCTTTTAAATGGTAAATCAGTTGGTTTTTTTGACTCTACTAGGGGAGTGAAACAAAACAAGGTGACCCTTTTGTCTCCTGCACTCTTTATTCTCTCTGCTGAAGTGATGACAAAATCTCTTAATCAGTTATTTAATGACATCTCTTATGTGGGGTATGGTATGCCTAAGTAGAGCTCTAATTTGAACCTTCTTGCTCATGCAGATGTACTATTATATTTGCTTCTTCTAATGATTATTCTATGGATAAGATAATGAAGATTTTGTAGGAATATGAGATTGAGTCTGGCCAAAAGGTGAACAGGAGAAAGATTTTTATTTATATGCATCAAAATACTCCTACTAATATGGTGATTCAGGTTGAACAAATTACAGGGATGAATAGAGAGGCTCCCTCCCGCTGAAATATGTTGGACGTCCCTTAACTCATTTCAAGAAGAAAAAAGAAGCATTATGCTGATTTGATAGACAAGATTAGAGGTACACTTCAAGCTTGGAAGGGCAGATTACTATCTTATGGAGGCAAAGTTCTTATTAAAAGTGTGCTACAGAGTGTACCACTATATGTATTGTCAGTAGCAGTCCCTCCAAAGAGTGTTATGAAAGAAGTGCAGAGAATCTTTGCAAAATTATTTTGGCAGAACAAAGAAATAGAAAGAAGCAAATACTGGGTGGCTTGGAATAAACTTTATCTCCCTAAATAGGAAGGTGATTTGGGGTTTAGATCAATGGAAGATGTTGCTCAAGCTATACATGACAAGCTTTGGTAGAGGTTTAGGACTCAGAGAAACTTGTGGATAAATTTTTAGTGGAATAAGTATTGCAAAAAATAGTTACCTACTTTAGTGCAATGGAGAGGTGGATCTTAAGTTTGGAAAGCTATGGTGAATAATAGAGACGAAAAAGAACATTGTTTATGGTGGGAGCCTAGAGGCGGGACATCCACTACTTGTAGAGACAAAATAGAACATTGTTTATGGTGGGATCCTAGAGGTGGGACATCCACTACTTGGTTTGACAATTGGACAAATATTGGTCCATTATTTATGCAGCAATTTGAGGTGCAAACATGCCATCCTTTGACTGATATTTCTAAATTTCTAAATGTAGAGGGCTGGAACTATGAGGTTATGCAAGATAAAGTACCAAGACATGTAGTAAGGCCTGCCAGAGAAAATATGGACTGTATATTTGGAAGACACTGTGAATAAATCCTGGTGGACCATGAATAGTACATAAAAGTTCACTACCAAAAGTTCTTGGGAACTTCTAAGGCAGAGAGATGATGAAAATAAAGATTTAAAGGCAATCTGTCATAAAGAATTGCCTTCTAAATTGTCATTTTTAACTTGGAGGATTTGGAAAGGTAGGATTTCAGTTGTTGCTTTGATGAATAGCTGGAACCTGAGACTACAAAAAATTGTGTTTGTTGTACTAATCCAGAAACAAAAACAATTAACCACCTCTCTATTAAGGGAAAATTTACTGAAAGGGTGTGTAATCACTACTGTCAAGCGGCTGGTTTAGTTGGGCATAGAATAAATGTGAAGCAAAGTGTAAGGAGGTGGAGAACTCAAGAGGTAGCTATAGATTGCGGTCTGTTTTAAATGTTGTTCCTATAGTTATTATTTGGGTCTATGGAAAAGAAGAAACATTGTTCTAAATAGAGATGCTTATCATGAAAGAAAGATTTATTGGGAACTTGATAATACTATTGTTAAGTTCATAAAACTCAGGGAGGTAGCAGGTAGAAAATGGTCTAATATAGTGGATGAGCTTCAAAGTTACAACAAGTACTCTTCATTTAAACTGGTGCAATGGTTCCCTCCTGAGACTAGATGGCTAAAGGGTAACACTGATGGTGTTTCTAAGAGAAATCCTGGACATAGCTCTATTGCATTTTGTATTAGAGATCAGCATGGTGATTTAGTGGTAGCTAAAAGATCCAAAATTAAAGATACTACTATTTTGGTAGCAGAAGCTATAACTATCAAGGAATGCCTACAGTTCTACAGAGCTAATTCTATTCAACGAATAATTGTGGAAAATGATTCGTGGGTAATAGTGCAGATCCTCAATCTACATTGGGAGGACCCATAAAGTGTGGAAATGGTGGTCAACTTTATTAAATCTATGATGGAAATTATATGAGTTAAAGTGGTACATTTCCTTTGGGAATGTAAAACTCTAGCTGATTTTTTTTACTAACTTAGTTTTTGATTTTGCATGTGATTTTTAGTATAATAATCTAGTAAGGTGCCAGTGGAAGGAAAGGTTGTCATTATGCTTGAAGAAAATGGGACTCCTAATATTAGAAGAATCACACAATATTCTTGAAACAACAACATCAACAACTCATACAACACGCTTACAACAGGCAACATCAATTAGGAAAACAAGATTGGATATTCAAGATGCATATACTTGAACAAGTTTGAGGAGTAGAAGGAACCTGGAATATGTAGATGGTTAGAGCAACTCTGTTCTTTGAAACCTAGAGAGAGATCAGCTATGTTTGACCTCAAAGTACCAGAATGAAAAAGTGTAAATAGGTTAAGAACTAATCAAATTGGGAGTCGGTGAGGAGATGATGGAACCTAGTGTTGGAAGTGATTTTCTTTGAGTATAAAACCGGCATCCAATGAGATTTTGGATGTGAGGGGTTTGAATACTCAAAAAGTAGTTGCATCAGATATGAAATAAATCCCTATAGATGATTAGGAATAACCTTATACACCAATGAAGTACTCAAATCGTAACTTATTGGAATCTATTTTCTAGTTAGGGTGGTGGTATTAGTTTCTTAAGAAGCTCAACTCATCGAGCTAGAAAAGAGAAGAAGGTAAGATTAAGGTTTGACACTTAGCTTAGGTGATGTAGATGAAGAGGGTGATTATTGGAACACCACAACATCGACATGGAACACTAGAGTTTAGTAGATGACCGGAGAAAATGAAAAGGCAACAAGAGGACTTCACTTTCCAAAATGACATAAGGATCTGAATTTCTCTGATATTTGATTTTTTTTGGATCCGGATTAAGTCTCTTTTGGGTCTGATCCCATCACTGTAATGAATTTTTATTTTATAAAATAGGCTTTAGCTCGATTTAATTTTAAAAAATCAATTTAAAAAATGATAACCTTTTCAAAGTTTTAGATAGCAAAATAAATATTTAAGGTACATAAAAGAAAATGGTAAAAAATTGATTGTAAGAGCACCTTCGATGTAAATGTATTTAATGAATTATCTATTTTAAACGTGAGAACTGCACACTAAAGATGTTTCATTATTCACGCCTTTTCACCATTTTGGTCATAAACTTTTTGACAAACCCATTTGTTGGATTTGTCCCTCATTCAATACCACTTTGATAAAAAAAAAAAATTATTGTGAATATAGAGTAGACTAACAATGTAACATCTGAGTATATTAAAGTAATAACAATTCAGTCTTTGCAAAAGTTTGAATAAACATGAGGCTGTTGACGGAACTGCAAACAACTTTCATTCGCTATTAAGAGGCCTAGAATAATAAAATTTTCAAATATTTGAATACATTCTTAACAACCTGTTTGGATGGTGGTTTGTCATGGTTTCATAATGTATGGTATGGTACATTACCATGTTTGAATGGACTGTATCGTTCACTGCGGTTTAATAATAGATTTTTTGTTTGGTTTGATGGTATGGTACGGTTTGGTAACAGGTAAATTTACTAAAATGCCCTTAATTGTAATACATTTGAGATATCAACTCTTTTATCCATATCAGTGCTAGCGTAACCAGTTGTCCTTTCTTTCTTGATGCTTCTCATAGTTAGCCGATGATCCTTCTTAGACGCCAAATTCACAAGGATATTTGCTAAACAAAGGTTTGACGAACGCAAACTAATCCAATCGGGAAGTACTTCCCAATCAATAAAATAATTGGTATACATGTATGTATCTTAGAGTTCAAAAATCACTTCCCATGTATATGCTTTTTGTGCATTCACTCTATTTCCCTCCATTTCAATTTTTTTTTATCGAATTGAGTTTTTATTGGCATTAAAAACTACTACTACTAAATAACTGTGATCATTTTTATCACTCTTTGAATTTTTATATTGCTAACAGGAAGTCTTGCAATCTTCGATCTTGTTAACAAATACGTAGTCTTAGCATGTATTTTGTTGATAAGGATAAAATAGGATTAAAGAAAATTATATAACGATATAGTTGGAAAAGAAAAATGAAAACCATGGCACACCACTAATTTGGTGGTTCAATAAATTGTTTCATTCCATGGTTATCAAACCATGGAATAGTAACATACCATACTACCATTTTTAGAAAATCATGAAAACAAACACGGTTCCCATGGTAACCATACCATACCATGGGAAACCACCATCCAAACACGCTGTAAGGTATTAATTATAATCTCATAACTCGTTTATTAACACAAAGATCTTTTGATAAAAAATTGTAGTAATTTTCTAAAGTTATTCTTTCAAACTAACTATAGCTAACAATTTACGTATTTATGGGATCACATCAAATCTTCGATATTCGTAAACTCACTTTTAAGTCTGAGTATGTAGTTAATCTCTTAACTTCTAAGTGACATTGTTCAACTATAATTAATATCACAATCTTTCTCAATTAATGCAAGATATAGCGACATCATTAATCGAGGTTTCTTTAATTAACAACAACTCATATATAGATGAAAAATAGAGAAAAAGAATGACTCGATTGTAATTAAACACAATCACAAATTTATCCAATAG
Source organism: Capsicum annuum (assembly GCF_002878395.1). Taxonomy (NCBI): domain Eukaryota; kingdom Viridiplantae; phylum Streptophyta; class Magnoliopsida; order Solanales; family Solanaceae; genus Capsicum; species Capsicum annuum. The sequence continues at coordinate 184,077,100 of NC_061119.1, forward strand.
AAGGTTGCATTAAAACCTAGAGAAGAAATCAAGATATTCATAATTGTCATGATCCAAGCTTAGGCCCTGGACATAACAGACACCCGGAACCATTACTGGTTTGATAGGACCACTTAACTTATATCATGATCATACAAATAAAATAAGCAAAAGTAAAATATCTTTCAAAATTAATAATGAGAATACAGCAGGAAAAACTCATTTCAATAGACTTTTACGACATAAAGAAGAAAAATCCTAAAGTATCTGAATGGAGCTAAAAACACTTGAAAACCAGCATCTACATAAGTTTATGAAACCTCTTAGTACATGAGTCCATATCGACCGGAGCAAGACCCCAACATTATCTTATAATATAAAACTAGTCTAACAAAGTATAAACAATGTCATCTAGAGAGATGGAGGGTTCATCAATAGAACTGATATAAATGGACCTAGTACTGCATGGAATTACAAACGTGCGTATCAAAACCTACATCATGAAATAATGTAGCATCCAAGACGATCAATACATGCACTGTACTGGTATGTAAAACCACAAAAGAAAAATAGTAGAACATGAAAATAAAAATGTAATAGACACAATGCAAGAAATGATAAGTTGGAGAGACAATAGAATAAAATGAATTAGTTGATAGTGACATAAAGTGAACTAATCATTTTTATTATTTATGGGAGCAAGTGATGACCGACATAAATCACAATGTGAGGACATGAAGTCTGATCTCGATTTGATCAGCTAAGTCATCCTATACCTTACCAAGCGTAGGACATGACATGAAATGAAATAAATTGCTAGCAAGAATCCATTATTAGCATCTTTGGAGACACATGAAAAAGAGACACATGAAAAAGAGACATCCGGCTTGTGCAATAACCTTTATCCTACATCGGCAAACGTAGTTTTTGCATTTGTCATTTAGAATTATTCCTTCTTGATCAACCAACCAACTCCCTTAATCTCATAAAGTTATCTTACTATTTTGTGTTCAAAATATTATCCTCATTAGGCTTATGTTCATAGTTTGGACTTTTTAAATTCATTCTCATATAGTCTTTTTTAGACTCAAAGTCATGAAGTGCCACTTTAAGGCTCATATTGAGAGTTAATAGTAAAGGTTCATAATCATGAGTTAAAATCATTATTGGAGAGACATGAAAGATAATTTTATGATTCATTATTTATAATTCATGAACATGACTCACATAGCATTCGAGAAAATTATGAGGTAACTTGAAACATTCTTGTTGAGGATCATATTTTATAATGTAATGAGGAGTCTCAAGTCATCAAGTTATTACAATGGTAAGAATAATTTGCAACATTTTTATTGGAGAATAACAAAATTTCATATTAAGGAATAAGGAAAACCTCATTCCTTCGGTAAAGTCACCACTTTGAAAATTCATATGGGTCTAGGTCACGGAATTCATAAAGAAAAATTAACTTATCTCCAAGTTTTAAGAGACTCATTAATTTATGTAAATTCGTACAACAATTAGTTTTCAATCATTAAATTAGACGTAAAAACTACATAATTTAGAGCAAATCCGACAAAGAAAGAATTTTACCCAAAGACATTTGGAAGAACATACTTATATGTCTAATTGAGGGATAGGAGTATGGGGATTTCTACTATCCTAGTTTATCTTGAATGATTTGAATTGAAGAGTATAAAATTAGAGAAAAAAATGATTTTATGTGTATTGAGATCCTATCTTAATTTTGAGATCCTATCTTTTATTTCCCCTTAGAAACTTCCATCTTTGAATGTTGATAGCTCTTAGGTTATTCATAAATTTAACAAGGTTTTCTACACTGCTAGAAAACTGTAAATTACATGGAAATTTTACCTAGGGAATAATATCGCAGGAAAAACATACGGATTTACCTACGAAAATATTAAATTCCTCAACATTAAAATATATTACATGCGAACTATATATTTGCAACAAATTCCGTAGGTAAATTTGGTGTCATATTGCACAAATTTCGTAATTGCGACATTACCTGGGTAAATTTATCGGCGGGTATTTTATCTCTAGATAAATCCGCAGGTATATGGACATATATATATATATATATATATAATGAATTTATGTACATATGCAGGTATATGGACATATATATATATAGAGAGAGATTTTTTGGTGAAAATTTATGTAATGAATTTTATTACTTGAGAAATTATTTGGGAATTTTGTGCTGCGAATTTTGCTGGAGATTTATTCTTAGAGATTTACCTGCAAAATTATTACTTGCGACATTACCTGGGGAAATATATTGGCGGGTATTTTATCTCTAGGTAAATCGCAGGTATATGGAAAATATATCTATTTTTTAAATTCATAGAAAAATTCTCAGGTAATTTATCCTACGGATTTACGTAGAGATATTTTGGTGGAAATTTATGTAATGGATTTTATTACCTGGAAAATTATTTGGGAACTTTGTGCTGCGAATTTTGTCAGGGATTTATTCTTAGGGATTTACCTGCAAAATTATTACTTGCGATATTATTGGGGGATTGTGTTGCTACAAATTTAGCTGAAATTATTTCTTGGGGATTTATCTATGAAATTATTACTTCAGAAATTATTGGGGGATTGTGTTGCTACAAATTTAGCTAAAATTATTTCTTGGGGATTTACGTAGGATTTTTGTGACTTGAAAATTTTAAATAGGAATAGGATAAACTTGAAGAATAAAAAACATAAAATAAAAAGAAATTAGACATTAAATCGATGGACACGTATAATCAAGCAAAAGATGCTCAAGAAAGTAAAATTAGTTTGTTGACATAGATGTATTTGAGCTGAATAAACCTTAGCTTGACTCGTTATGTTATAACCACAAAATTAAAGAGGTGAAATTTCGTTGGCCTAAGATAGGGCGAAGAACGACTCAGGGCTCAAATAGAGCGTGTTGTTCTATTAGTTAATTTAAATATATAATTGTAAGACATCATACTACACACGACAATATAATATATCAATAATAATGTACATTTAGGAGTTGTTTGGTGTGAGATATAAGGTATAATAATCACAAAATAAAATAAAAAATTATTTTATTTTACATTGAGTTGAAAGTATTAGGTAGTTTCAGAATTATATATATGATGAGATTAGGGGTAGACATTCAATTTGTTCGATTTGCTTGTCTAATATCAGTTCGGTTTTTCAATTTTGGGATTGACGAAAATGACAACTGTAATCAAACCAAGATAAATCCGATTTGATTTGATTTCTATAAATTCGGTTCAGTTATTTTGAATTTTTATTTTGATTTTGAAGATTAAAGTAGTGAGTATTTCTTTGTCATGACCGGACACTTAAAATTGGTGATTTTTTTAGAAAAAATATTTTTTTTCAAATCTATTTTTCATTTTCAAATATAAATAACTCAACATGGATGAAATGAAATAACAGAAAACATTATTTATACTGAATATAATATATATATATATATATAATTTTTATATATTAAAATAAATATATTATTTATATAATGTTGGTTTTCGGTTTAACCAATTTTTTTGAAAAATAAAAAACCGAACCGTTTTAATCAAATTTCTAAAATTTAAAATCAAAACCGATCCAAAAAATGGAAAAATCAAAACCAAAATTAAATTTTCTCTAAGAAGACAAGGAGAAGACCCAAAATCAATGTTTCAATTGTTTGAGACATATTCGAAATCAAAGGTTAGTTTCTTTAGCTTCTATTATAAACTCAATACTTTTTCATTTGCAAAGGTCCCCACTTGATCATTTTGAAGTCAAAGGTTCTGGTTTTATGTGCATTGACACCCACTCGATACTCTTTTTAGTCCGTTATTTTATCAAAATCATTAGTTTCAAATATTAATAATTTTTATCTTTGATTTTAAAGTAATATATTAAGTGTCGTATTTTCATTTACACAATTTATTCATAACTAATCTGAGAATGATTATATTATTTTATTATTATTATTATTATTATTATTGTGTTAATCTGCAACCTTAGTCAATTTAATTTTTTCTAATTTATTTATTTTCTAGCCTAATTTTGTCAATTTATAACAATTTAGCCTATTTTATCCAATTTATTACAATCCTAGCCCAATTTGTGTCCAATTAAACTCAATTTCAAATTTCATTCAATTTTTTAAACTAAATCTTAATCTTTAGATCTCAGCCATTGATCAATATTTATTATTATTATTATTATTATTATTATTATTATTATTATTATTATAATTATAATATTTAAATAGCAGCCTAAGTTGATTCAATTATCTTCTCAACTATTATATTAACCCAATCGAAATCCTAAATTCAATTTTTTAAATCCAATTTAACTCATCTCCTCAATGTTAATCTCGGGCGTTCATCATATTTGATCAATGGTCAATATTAAATAAACTTTCACTATTTTTTTTCTTGAAATTGGACTGGTTCAGACTATTTTTCTTGAACCAAGGGTCCATTAAAAACAACCTATCTACCTTAGCAGTAAGGTCTGCGTATATTGTACCCTCCATAGACCCCAATTTGTGGGACTAAATTGGGTTAGTTTATTTTTATATTATTGTTTTTTACATTATATAATATTTTACATGATTTTGCTAATATTTACTAAATCATTTTCGCAATTATACATGCCCATAATTTACAAACATTGTCTATTATTGTTGTTGTTGTTGTTGTTGTTGTTGTTGTTGTTGTTGTTGTTATATTATTATTATTATTACATCTTTCCTATATTTTTTAAATAGCAGCCTATTCAATTATTAAAAATAATAATTTTATTTATTTTTTAATATTAATTTTATATAGTTACTATATTTATTAAATATCAACCTAATTCAATTCAATTTTTCTAATTTATTTAAATTCTAGCCATTTATACTCAGTTTGTGTCAATGGAGTTTAATTTGACTCGATCGAAATCCCCAATTCAATCTTTTTTTAACCTAATATCTAATCCCAATTTGACTCATCTCCTTATTTCTAATCTCAACAATTCATCATATTTGATCAACAGACAATATTAAATCAATTTCACTAATTTTTTTCTTGAAATTGGATAGCTTCAGACTATTTTTTCTTGAACCGAGGGTCTATTGGAAACAACCTATTTACCTCAGCGGTAAGGTCTGCGTACACTGTACCCTCCACAAATCCCAATTTCTGGGACTAAATCGGGTTAGTTGTTGTACTCATTTTCTCAAAATCTCATAGAGAAAACAATCAAAAGATGTTACCTTTTTTGTTTAATACAAAATGCATTGACATTATTATGCGATTGACATTATTAATTTTATTTACATAATTTATTTATAATTAATTTAAAAATAATAATTTTATTTATTTTTTAATATTAATTTTATAGTTACTATATTTATTAAATATTAACCAAATTCAATTCAATTTTCCTAATTTATTTAAATTCTAGCCATTTTATACTCAATTTGTGTCATTTAAGTTTAATTGGACTCAATTGAAATCTCCAATTCAATCCTTTTTTAACCCAATTTCTAATCTCAATTGACTTATCTCCATGATTTTAATCTCAACCGTTGATCATATTTGATCAACGGTCAATATTAAATCAATTTTCAATAATTTTTTCTTGAAATTGGACTACTTCAGGCTATTTTTCTTGAACCGAGGGCTATTGGAAACAACCTATCTACCTTAGCGGTAAGGTCTGCGTGCACTGTACCCTCTACAGAGACCAATTTGTAGGATTAAATCAGGTTAGTTGTTGTATTCATTTTCTCAAAATCTCATAGACACTACTAAAAAAAATAGGAAATCGACCACAAGTGGCCGATTTTTCTCAAATTTCGACCACAAAATCGACCAAAGTGCGTGGTCGGTAAAATAGTGGTAGCTTTTTTAAAAATCGACCAAGAGTTGTAGATTTTTTTTAATATATATATATATATATATATATTTAAAATACATTATTATTTTATTAAAATAGAAAAAAATGAGTTTTAAAATAAAAAAATTCAAAATAAACTGACCACAAGTGGTCGGTTTTTAATTTGAATTAATTAATTGATTTATAAAAAACTGACCACTTGTGGTTGATTTTTTTATTTAATAATGTAATTAATAATTTATTTAATAAAATATTTTGTAATTAATTATAATAAACCGAACACATTTGGTTGATTTTATAAAAGAATTACCATAAAACCGACCATATGTGGTCGATTTTTAGAAAATATTTTTAAAAACCGATCATATATGGTCCGTTTTTTTGTAAAAAATTTCAGAAAAACCTACCACATGTGTTCGATTTTTCTGATAATTTTGTAAAAAAAATGTTGAAAATTTCCAAAATACAAACATTAAAAATTAAATTATTTACAAAATTAAAATTAAATTATTTATAATACAACCCACCAACCATTTACAAACATTAAAAATCAAATCAAATTATTTACAATACAGCTCATCAATCATTTAATATACAATCAACCACCATAAGATTACAAACATAAAAAATTAAATTATTTACAAAATTTATCGAGGTTTCAAATCCAAAATATAACACATACAAAAGACTAAAAACCACAACTCATCATCCACATCTTCATTCCCAGCCTCACTCATTCTATTATCAATATTTTGTTGATATATCTAGCTATAATCAGGTTCCATCTACACAATCAATCACATTCAAGTATTTAGTTCAAGTCACAAAAAGTTCACATTTCAAATACCTATACCGAAACATTTTCAAGTCATTAATTCACTTCACAAGTTACCAAAGTAAACTAAACTCCAAATAAAATGTTCACGTTTCAAGTATCTATACTTAAACATTTTGAAGTCACTAATTCACTTCTCAAGTGGACCACACTTTAGTAAAATCAAAACGCAAGTTCACATTTCAAATACCTAAATTCAAAACAAGAGTCACTAATTCATGATTCAAGTAACTACACTTAAACATTTCAGGTCACTAAGTCATTTCACAAGTTACGTAACTAAACTAAATTCAAAATGAAAAGGTCACATTTCAAGTACCTACACCTAAACATTTTCAAGTCACTAATTCACTTCACAAGTTACCAAACTAAACTTAATTCAAAATGAAAATTTCACATTTCAAGTACCTACACTTAAACATTCAAGTCACTAATTCACTTCTCAAGTGACCACACTTTACTAAAATTAAAACACAAGTTCACATTTCGAGTACCTAAATTCAAAACAAAAGTCACTAATTAAGTTACTTCACAAGTTAACAAACTAAACTAAATTCAAAATGAAAAAGTTCACATTTCAAGTACCTACACCTAAACATTTCAAGTCACTAATTCACTTCACAAGTTACCAAATTAAACTAAATTCAAAATAAAAAGTTCACATTTCAAGTACCTACACCTAAACATTTTCAAGTCACTAAGTCACTTCACAGGTTACCAAACTAGACTAAATTCAAAATGAAAGTTCATATTTCAAGTCACCAATTCACTTCATAAGTTACCAAACTAAACTAAATTCAAAATAAAAAGTTCACATTTCAAATACCTACACCTAAACATTTTCAAGTTACTAATTCACTTCACAAGTTACCAAACTAAACTTAATTCAAAATGAAAAGTTCACATTTCAAGTACCTACACTTAAAACATTTTCAAGTCACTAATTCACTTCTCAAGTGACCATACTTTACTAAAATCAAAACACAAATTTATATTTCAAGTACCTAACCTAAACATTTCAAGTCACTAATTCACTTCACAAGTTATCAAATTAAACTAAATTCAAAAATGAAAAGTTCACATTTCAAGTGCCTACACCTAAACATTTTCAAGTCACTTCACAAGTTACCAAACTAAACTAAATTCAAAATGAAAAGTTCACATCAAGTCACCAATTCACTTCACAAGTTACCAAACTAAACTAAATTCAAAATGAAAAGTTCACATTTCAAGTACCTACACCTAAACATTTTCAAGTCACTAAGTCACTTCACAAGTTACCAAACTAAACTAAATTCAAAATGAAGAGTTCACATTTCAAGTACCTACACTAAAAAATTTTCAAGTCACTAACTCACTTCTCAAGTGACCACACTTAACTATATTCAAAACACAAAACCACCTTTCAAGTAACTACACTTAAACATTTTCGACTCACTAACTCACTTCTCTAGTGACAACACTTAACTATATTCAAAACACAAATCCATCTTTCAAGTAACTACACTTAAACATTTTCGACTCACTAATGCACTTCTCAAGTGACCACACTTAACTAAATTCAAAACACAAGTCCGCATTTGAAGCACCTACAATTAAACATTTTTAAGTCACTAACTCACTTCTCAAGTGACCACACTTAACTATATTCAAAACACAAGTCTACCTTTCAAGTAACTGCACTAAAACATTTTCCACTCACTAATGCACTTCTCAAGTGACCACACTTAACTAAATTCAAAACACAAGTCCACATTTTAAGTACCTACACTTAAACATTTTCAAGTACTTATTCACTTCTCAAGTGACCACACTTAACTAAATTCAAAACACAAGTCCACATTTCAAGTACCTACACTTATACATTTTCAAGTCACTAACTCACTTCTCAAGTAAAAAGATGTTGTTATTATTATTATTATTATTATTATTATTATTATTATTATTATTATTATTATTATTATTATTATTATTATTATTATTATTATTAAAATAATAAAAAGATGTTAGTTAACAGAACTCAGTGATTTCAGTTCAATTGAGTCAGTCAACACGATCAGGGTCAGTTTAGGCAAGCTTAGTGCAGTCTAGTGATTTAGTATCTTTCAGTTAGGAGTAGGATTCAACATCGAGTGAACCTAGGGATGGGGGCATTTCTTCCAGTTAGGGTTTGACCCTTAGTAACAATCCCTAAGTTACAGAACTACGTAGCCAGTGTAGGGTAGGTCGTCCTCCTGTCACACTAGGGTTGACACAATCATATATATATATTTCATGAGTTTTCCTGCTAGATTAGGATTGACATAACATTGTTAGTATCCCATGGCAAGGTGCTAAAACCCTTCCAACTAGGTCACAAGTTGGACCCCAAATCAGTCTATATCAGGGTATGTCGGTTAAATAAACACTCCCACAGTTACAATTTTAGTCTCAGTATTCAGTAAAGAACTCAGTCAGTTCTACAGAACCTTGGCTATCAGTTATTAGTTACTTAGCGATCAGAATTCAGTACTCAGTTTTAGTATAATCTCAGATACACGATGTATACCTTTATGCGTAGTATTGCATGTTCAGTTTGTTCAACAGTTACAGTTTTGCATGTACTCTCATCCAGTTATTTTATGATGTCCATTCATTCATTTATCATCTCATGCATATGAACCCATGTGTATTAGCCTTACCTCACTTATCATACTAGTACATTCCAGGTACTGATCACATACTTTCTTTTGTGCTATAATGTCTAATATCATAGGTTCAGATGCTCAGGTTCCTGATCGTACTTCGAAGCTCAGGCTATCAACAATAGTTACTGTAGTGAGTCCTCAGATTTTGAGGACAAAGTTTATCTATTTCAGTATTCCAGTAGTTTAGTGGTTATTTCAGTCAGAGTTAGTTGAGGGTTTGTCCCATCAACTCCATATTCAGACAGTTGGGGGTTCTCAGATTAGCATAGTTAGTTATTCAGCTTTCAGATGTTATTATCAATTATATTCAGTTATTATTTCAGTAATTTGAGAACCTTATGGAATTTTTAGATTTTTTCCGCATATATATTCCAGTATTATATTTAGTGCTCACAGTAGGTACCAGTCATGGGTTAGCTTATGGTTCTTCGGGGCTGTAAGCATCGTGTGATGCCCTGGGTGTAGTCTCGGGTTGTACATTATACAAAACAAAATAAAAATCAAATACATCAACTCTATTGACTATCCATGAAGCCTCTACTAACACTGACTATAGGTAGCCGGGACATGACCCCAGCTATCCATGATCTATATGACTAAATAAAGAAAACAAGATGCTACTCGAACTATAATTGACTCGATCCCTCGAATCAAAAGGGCTTATCACCTACTGATTGAAAGCCACACACTGTTAGATTATGATGTGTGGGCTACAACTGGTACCTACATTATGAGACAATGTAGCACATAGACATATATATGCGGATCAGTACTTCTGGAGTGTACTGAGTATATAGTGGTGAATGCATAAGTAATACAATAGCTGAATATTCATATCAACTTTCAAATAATGCAGGATAAGTGTTTCAAATAGCTGAATAAAACAAAAGTTGTAAAATCATAAACATGAGTAATAAAGCATAAGTATAAACTTTGTGAGTCATAACACTTAGTTCTAAAATCTTTTCTTTTATTCTTTCTAAGGAAATTTCTTCTAACCGACATAAACCATGTGAACTATCATAGAGTCCAACGTCTTACCCATATTAGGGTGAGCTATCCTACCTTTTCCATCGGAATAGGACCTTAACTTAAGTGATAACTATACTTAAACCCATATTGGGACTTTAAACCTACAATGACTCATAGTTTTGGGGCATGCAACCTTGGACTCATACCCAACTCGGTGCTAAATACTACTCCCTTATTACTTATATGTTCATACTTTAGGAAATCCACCTTAAAATAGCATAAGGGTTTATGTAATGAAAACTAGTTATGCTTTTATTTCTTTTAATCATAATTAAGATGAAAAAATGTGGATTCCAATCTTAGCTTAGGATTAAAAGATCAATTATTTCTTTAAATCTTGATATAAACTCATCAAGGAAAACTTAAGAACATAATCTTCTTGAAATCTCAACACTTAAGACTTACGAATTAAAATTCATGCTTCAAACTCATGACAATTCACAACAAAACTTCATGTACAATATAAATACTTCAACAATATTAAGTCAAGATAGTGCAATCTCATCCATAATGTAAATCTTATAAGTTAAACATAAACATAAGCACTTCTTGATATACTTAAAGCTTTAAATCTCATGATAATCACATACTTCAAGAATATAGAAACATGGCTATGAAACCTACTTCAAAACAAGTAATTTAAATCTTAAAATCATGCAATTTGGGCACAAGGGTGAAAGGATACCCTTGTTCATAACCCCACATACCTTAATAGGCTTGATTTGATAGAGAAAGCTTGTACTTGAAAGCCTTGGAGATGACATTGAAAGATTTTCTTGGAATTCTTGGACTAGAGAACTTAAATTCTTGTTTATCTTGAAGAGAATGAAACTTGAAGTTGAAGTTCTTGGGAGGAGGTTAGGGTTTGTTCTTGGAGAGGAAGGCTTTCTTGGAGAGAAATTATGAATAAAGGGGCAAATAATGCTTTTTAGAGGATTTAATTATGTATTACGGACAAATTTGGGTGGGGTGGGGGGGATGGAACATTTGCCCTTAACAACACAAAACCATAAGATATAAAATAGGGGCAGGCGATGGAGCGTGCGCTACAGGCTAATCGCGCGCCCTCACTGTCTCTCTCACGAAAATGGCTATAACTTTTCGCTCAGGTATTGGATTAAGGAGAAATTGGTATCATTGGAAAGTTGAATCAATTATATACAATTTGGTAGGTCTTGAGCTTCAAATCTACATATATCAAAAGTTATATACGTTTAAAGTAGACCCTTGTAGAATTAAATACCAAACTTTGGACCAATCAAAGACTCTTAGCTCAACTTTGTTCTAAGTGATTCTTAAGAATATTTTCACCTCAAAATCACTTCACACACTTGAATAAAGATCTTGAAACATATTTTCAAAAGAAATTCAAGGGATTAGAGTTTACACTTGTAAGAACGACGCTTCAAAGCCTAGCTAAAAAATATGGGATGTTACATATGTGGTCAGTACGTTGGAATATACTAAGTATGTGAGACATGCACTAAATCATGAAGATACTTAATGTATGCTTTAAAATCGAGGACATAAACTATTTTCTGGAATTTGCATTTAAATCATGGTTGTATGTAAAAGTTGTAAGACGTAGTAAAATTTCTAAATGATGAGTTGAAAACATTTCTATAAGCTAGGAAGCAGTGGAAACATGAATACCATATGTAAATCTCAAGTTAAAGATGAATAGTTTGTAAAACCATAATGAGGATCATGTATGAATACTGAGCATGAATGCATGAATATGTAAAACAAATGCAAGATCAAGAAGAAATATTTATTCAAATGATCTGAATAACTGAATAACTAATATATGGACACTTGTTCATGCAAACCTAAAAAAATATAATCTGAATACTAAACTAAAACTGTGGTAGCTAACATTTAACCGACATGCCTCAATCTAAGCTAATCGGGGTCTAACTTATAACCCCAGTTGAAAGGGTGTCAATACGTTGCCACAGGTACTAACACTGGCTGTGTGGATCCACTAAACTAGTGTCCCAAAGGACTAGGGTGTCACCCTCGACTGAAAGGTGCCCCTAAGAGAGTATCAACCCTCTACTGGCAGGAAAACCTCTCATACCTATGTTGGTTTCGTAGTTTTGGAACTCAGGGATTACTGCTAAGGGTCTCACCCTCAATTGGTAGGTACGCCTTCATCCTTAGGTTTACTCGGTGCTAATTTATACTCCCAAATGAACTAAAACAGAAGCATAAACTAGTGCATGCATTGATAACTGCTATGCTCAAATATGATATTCTGAAAATAACAATGCATGCATAATCTGAAGTAATCATGAACATTTTAACTGATGTATCTAGCATGATATAATATTGGTGAGTGCTCTTTATGAAAATGTTATCAATTTAATGGTGTCACACCCCTTTTTCGGCGTATGGATGCCGAGTCGAAGGATTTTTCCAATTAAAGTGACAATATTGAATAGAGATTATTTTAATTATAGAGTTGCCACTTGGAATTAAGTTGTGGTATTCCAAGTAACCTTATTTAATCCCTATTCAAAAGGAAATGACTTTTTATATTGGTCTAAAAAATAGAAGACCGAGTAAGAAATTCTGTTGACTGAGGAGAAGGTGTGAGACACCCCTCAAGTTTCATTGTTCTAGCACAATCGCTTTTATCAACTTATACTTAACTAAAACTATTATGATAAATTATGTTAAGGCCTAAATTTGCTAATTTTATTAGACCAAGAATATTTATCTTACCTATTATATTAAATAAATCGGTGAAAGTTAATTTTAGAAAAATATCTGCCATACTGCATTATTGCATCCTTGAATTTTTAAATATCTCAGAAAGATGCAACGCCACATTCTTAATTGAGACGAATATTTTAAACATGCCTAAAATTTTGCCTAGCGTTAAAGGCATTTTTTTATTTCTTCAAAATTCGAGAACCTTTTATCTTATTTATTTCTATCCTTTTTCGTTCTTTTCTTTACAACAAATTTTGGATTAAACCATTAAGGAAAAATAACAAAATTAAGGTACCCTTTTGCCTTTTTATCGGATTATAACCATAAAAGAAACAAAGAAATTAAAAAATTTCACCAGAAAATCAAGAAACGAAAATTAACAAACTTTGTTTTACATCAACAAATATGTTTCCTTTATTTCCCGGTGGATCTATGTGTGAATTAGAGTGTGTGTGCACTTTGGGACTGTTGGTGTCGGTTGTTGTTAGTTCAAGATGGGGAGAACGAATGAGTGAGATGGCGGCGGTGGCTTCGTGCCCGCCAATCGCATGGCTACTACGTAGCGGCGACGACAGTTTTTGGTGGCTCCACCAGACAAGAGGGTGGCCGTAATAGTGGGGTTCGCTGGTGTTGGTGTTGACTGGCGTTGGTTTCATCATCCAAAATGGAGCAGCGGCGTGTGATTTGGTGGTGGTTGTATTTCATGATGAGACGGACTGAATTTTGTTGAAAAAGGGGTCGGACTTAATGCTTTTTCTGGCATGGCTTAGATAGTGATGAGAGGCATTGTACATCTCAAGTTTTCAGGTGACAAAGACATTTTCGATGGGTTTCCGACAAGTTTCTCACCGAAAAATTCAGAAACTACTAATTTCCCTTCTATCCCATTCAATCCTCAATTTTCCTATCTCTCTCTCTCATCCTTAATTTTTTTTACTATTTTTACTCTATTTATTCATGTTTGTGTGTGTATTTGTTACTGGGTATGCGTCCAGTGGTGTATTCTGTGAAGTGTATCTGCTGTGCAGAGTGAATATGAGTGTGTGAATTTTTGTGTACTTTTCCTGTGCGTTTTGCATATATTAGTGTGTTACTAAATCCATTTTCCTTGATTCAATACAATAAATAAATAACATCACATGTTCAACTTATGAAATCATTAACCTAAATTTGTCCAGGATTTGATTCACAAAAAAATTTACAAAAATAAATAGAATGAATCTGAATTAGAACCTGTGTGATAAGTTAACTAAAGATAAAGATTAAAATTTCATCACCGGAAACTTCAAAATAGAACTCTAACTTCGAACTCAAGTCGTCCCTCTTTTCTTCTTTTTTTCTCCTTCTTTCTTCTATTGCTTTTTTATATCTGTGTCCTCTTTTTTTTCTCTCTGGCTTTTTATCTGATCCTGTACGTATCTTTTCTTTTGGAGAGGGGGAGGGGGGGTTGAGGGAGTTATATGCTGAAAAAGGGGATTTGGGAGGGCAGTTGAGGGAGAGTCTGAGTGTCAGATGGGAGTAAGGAAGTTGGGGTGGTTTAGGATAAGTTTTTTTTTTTAAAATTTATTTTTAATAATAAATTAAAACCTATATAAAATAAATAATAACAATTAAAAAAATAATATTAACTAATTATTTTTTATATTTAAGAAAATACAATAAAATTTTATAAATAGCCTAAAATTAATATAATTAAGATAATACTAAAACTACTAGCCTATTTATTAAAATTAAAAGAAAAATATCTTTTTTTTAATTTTTTGTATTAATCTAAAAATAAAAATAAATAAATAAATAAATAAGAGCTAAAATAAATATTGTATAAAAATATAAATATTTAATACTGAAAAATAAGTTAAAATTCGAAAAGGGTCAAAATCTTGTGTTTACACATGGTACAAACATGGTATAAATAACTTGAAATCTTGAAAACTGTTGCATGCATGATCATCTAGGTATCGGGTGTTCATAACCCACTAACATTGAAAAATACAATTAAATATGATAATTTCAAAGTAATGACATTATAAGAAATTTCATGACTTACACTCAAGAATCCAACAATTTCATCAATGTAATGAATTATCATGATTAAAGTACGAAAGAATACTTGAACTTCTGAAGGAACACTATTTCATGGTTGAATTCAAGAATTACATGGAGGAATCTTGGAATTGTAATTGTCACGGAATCCTAAATCAAAAGGAGAATTAAACCTGAAAATTGGAGAAAACTTTTAGACTCATTGGGTGAAAGGAGCCCATTGATGAATATCCCACATTCTTGAATTTCTTGACTTCTTGAAGGAAAGCATGAATTTGGATCCTTGGAAGTAGAATTTTTGAAGAACCCTTATTTGGTGTTCTTGAGGATTTTAGAGAAGAGGGATTGTGTATTTAGTGTATTTTGGGTTATGGGATGATGAAATCACGTTTATATCAGGTATAGAAATATTTAGGGTGTAAATGACTATTTTACCCTTGAAAAACTGAAGAGAAATGCAGGTTTTAACATTTTGGAATTTGTAACGACCTAAAAATTTGATGAAATACATGAAATTTGTGATTTTGTGTGATTTGAGTGTTTAAACCTTCCCCGTAGTTGCATTATGGTATTTCTGGGGTGTGGGAGTGGTTGACATGATTTTTGATGCATTTTGGTATCACTTATGCAATATTGTGATTTTTGATGGCTTTCAGAGCCTTATTTTGGACTTATAAGGTTATATTTTGATCCGTGCAATGGATGACCGAACGGACTGCGCCAGTAGCTCCGTAATATAGATTTTAGGCTAGGTAGACCTTTGGTTCGGGTCCTAGTTCACCCGAGCTCATTTCGACCTATTGATCGGAAAGTTGAAAAATTGGAAATATGGGTGTAGGATCCACATTTGATCGAAACGACCTCATATAGAAAATCCGACTTTGCCAACAGATCCAAAATATCGATTTTAGTATGTTAGCATGTTTGGTATGATTTTACGGCTTTTAAATCTCATTTCGACCCTCGGTTTAAAAAATTGTGATTTCGGGTTTCGGGGATCAATTTTGTGAAAATGACCTTTTCTGGAAAATCTGGTATTGTCATCGCATCCGGAACGTTGAATTTAGTATGGTTGCATAGTTTTTTTGCATAAATCGGACTCCGAATGAATCCCGGACACCCCGTCAAAGTCCGGGGTGAACTTGAAGGAAAAATCTGGTGCAAAAACCAAAAAAATCTGCAGTATAAATACCCTTTTTTTTGCCCATTTTGCTCATTTTTTTCATCTTGCCTCTTGAGAGTTAAACCCTAAATATTTTGGGAGCTTAAAAGTGAAGTTTATGGGAGCTTAGGAAGCTAGATTAACACCTATTTCTTGATTATATTATGGATTTAAGGTAAGAATTCACCCTTTTCTTAGTAATTTCTTCCTTAATTTCTCAAAACCCAAAAAATCTTAGGGCATGATTTTAAACCTAAAATTTACCCTTTTCACTTGAATAATATTTTTATCTTATAATTACTAGTTTTTCCTCAATTTAACCTTCAAAATAACTCTGATTCTTGATTTCAACCCGGATTTCAAGGATTTTACCCGATAAAGCTCAAAAATGGTTTTTCTTCGATCTGAATCCCGTTTTTCACTCGATTTAACTTGGGTTTTCAGCTGTAGGTTCCTAAAAATATGGTAAACATATTTTTGAAGTAAAGTTCCAATTTTGCCCTCCTTTTTCGAAAATCTATTTTGGGGGTCCGTTTTGACCCCGAACCAAAAGTAGTCAATATGGGTTTCGTTGGTTTTGTTTTGATGCATATATTTTATATTTGATGTTTTTAGTAGATTCAGGATTGTTCGTGAAAAGTAAGGTCGCGGGTTCAAGTGTAGCGGACCGGTTTCGGCTTTCAAGGTAGGTTATGACTTAACTCTTCAAACTGGGTTGGGTAGTAAATGATGGTAGAAAATTCATGTTAAGTGTGAAAACTAATCATGAAAAATGGCTATCTACGTGTTGTGCCCGTGTGGGGGCCTATATGTGATGTAATTGTCGAAATTGAAATATTATGTGATACGTTTGACCGTGTGGGTCCTATGTGACATTGATAGCCTTGAATACATATGAGTAATTATATTGTATTGTTTAATGTGGTACCATGGGTGTATTGTGATTATATTCATACTTTACTGGCATATGAGACATGTGAAAATTCATGGATGAAATGAAAATAACGAGTGAATATTGGCTAATGTGGTTGTGGAAATGTATCATTGTGGTTGGCTGTAAAAATATATCATGTGGTTGGTTGAGGAAATACTTATTGTGATTGGTTGTGAGCATTACATCTTCATAGCATACTCATTCATGAAATATTGGTACCACCGTGGCAACATCTGAGAAATACTGGCAACACCTTTTTAAAAATATTGTAACACCTTATAAAACCCCTTTTAAGGGATGTGATGGAAAGGAGATATGAGATATGTGGTTTGTATATGGGTTGATGAACCCCTCATGGGTCCTATGTCGGGAAGCTTTGGCTCCGTAGGTGTATACGGGGGTTGTGCGACGATCCCAGAGGTTGTACGACAACCTCATGCATCATCATCATCATCATTATAATATACATTGCACTTACTTTATTGTGTTTCTGTTGTGTTGTAGTGCCTTATTGACTTGTCATCTATGTATTTGTCTTACCTTTCTTTACTTGTTTTTGATGATCTTGTATCTACATATTCTCTCTTGCTCTATTTTATATGTGACATAATCTATACTTGTGTTCTATATTTTGATATATTTTTGCAATATATGTGAGATATATTAGAACTGTTAGTGCAAACGGTGTGGGATACCATTGTGGGATATTTTCTGATTGTAGGTAACGTGCCCTTAGTGTATATTTTGTATGCCTTATTTAATACTTTGCTTAGTCGGCCTATGATACCTACTAAGTACAAGTGGACCATACTCATACCTACTGCGCTCTTTCGATGCAGGTCCTAGCTCGAGTGCGCCTCAGCTTACTTGATTCGGGCGGTTGTTGGAGTTTCCAAGGTAGCGGTTGGACATTCATGCGTCCGAAGTTCACCTTTATCTTTCTATACTAGTTATTTCTTTATTAGTGTTCGGAGACAGTTATTATTCCTTTATGGTTATTTTTTAGATGTATTTGACTCTTGGATTGTATTAGTAGTTCTTACACTATTGACACTTAGTTTTAGGCATATTGGTGTTTTGGATAAGTTCTTTCCGCATTGTTATGATTATTTATATGGTTTGGCTTCATTCTAAAAGCCTTACCTTAGGTATTTCTGTCTTTTTCTCTATTCGTATCAGTTTGGGTGATAGGCTTACTTGTCAAGGTATGCCGCGATAATTGCCATCATGACCCTCATTTTTGGGTCGTGAAAAATTGGTATCAGAGCAGCCAGGTTTCATTGGTCTCAACGGTCTAAGAACCGAATGTCTAATAGAGTCTCACGATCGGTACGTAGATGTTCGTATCTATCTTCAAGAGGCTATAGGATGTCTTTAGGAAAATTCCCTCATTTCATTCTTTATCGTGGAAAATTATTTCATACCCTGTATTCTGAGTTGTTTTTCACTCTTTTTATGCGAATGGAGTTGCTTATAGCTCTTATCAGTTGAGAGATGCAGCGAGAGATTATTGGATATCATTTGTTGGTTGTAGGCTTGTTAATGCTCCTGAGTTGTCATGGGATCAGTTAGTTGATGCCTTTCTGGAGAGATTTTTGCCTTTTAGTTTGACAGATCATATGTGGGACCAGATTGATAATTTGGAGCGGGGCTCCATGTCAGTTTTTGAGTATAAGGCATACTTCCATACCCTGTCTTGATATTTCTAAGATAGCATTTCCATCGAGTTTGAGAAGATTCAAAAGTTTGTGAAGGGTTGGGTTGCCTTTCTTCTATTGGCTACATTTCATATAGTTGTGTTTGGGGCTTCTTTTTAGAGTATTATGGATCATGCTAAGATGACAGATGATATTCTTAGTACATCTTAGAGAGGCGCCAAGAAGGCATGATATTTTGGTGAGTTTAGGAGTCAGACCTCTCGAGGCAAAAATTTTAGAGGTTCTCGTGGATACTATGGTAGGCCAGTACAGGCGACATTATAGAGTTTAGGTGGTGGGCCTTCTAGTCCAGCAGTTCAGGATGGCCGTTCAGGCCCAGTTGTACCTTCTCCTATTGAGACTAGTCGTAGAGGTTATTATGTGTGTGATGAGATTGGCCATGTGGCCAAGGACTATTCTTGCCGCATATTTAGAGATAACCTTATTTCAGCTGTGAGAGGTAGGTATTCTACCAAAGGTGCTAGAGGTAGTGATAGTAGAGCCAGCGTTAGTGGTTATGGGGACACTCTACCAGATGGTAGTCATGGATAGTGCTACGCTATATCAGTCAGATCTGAGGCTGACGCTTCAGATGCTGTGATAGCAGATACCGTTCAGTTTGTTTCAGACCTGTATGTTATTATTTGATCCTGGATTGACTTTCTTCTATGTGTCTGTATATTTTTCTTTAGGTTTTGATTTTGTTAGGAAGCCTCTTGCCATGCTTATTAGTGTATCTACCTTGATAGGTGATTCTTTAGTGGTTGATCGGGTGTACCGATCTTATGTTGTGACTTTTGCTGGACGTGAAACTTTAGTAGACTTGCTTGTGTTAGATATGGTCGATTTTGATGTTATTTTGGATATGGATTGTTTGGCTCCTTATCATTTTGTCTTAGATTGTTTTGCTAGGACTGTGACTTTAGCTTTAGTTGGTGTGACAAGGATAACTTGGAAAGGGTATACTTAATTCGGGTCCTAAGAGGGTTATATCTTATGTTCAGGCTCATAAATTGGTTGAGAAAGGATGTTTATCTTACTTGGCCCATATTCGTGACACAAGTGTTGTTTCGCCTTCTTTCTTGGATTTTGTCCATGTTGCCCGTGAGTTTATGGAGGTGTTCCCTATGGACTTTCCTAGTATGCCTTCGAATTGAGATATTAATTGAGTTAGGCATCGAGCCCATTTCTATTCCTCCTTATAGGATGGCCCCAACAAAGTTGAAAGGAACTGAAGGATCAGTTATAGGAGTTGTTAGATAAGGGATTTATTTGACCTAGTGTTTCACCTTGGGGTACGTCTGTCTTGTATGTAAGGAGAAATGATGGGTCTATACAGATATGTATTGATTATCGGCAGTTGAACAAGGTGATTGTTAAGAATAAGTATCCTCTTTCTTACATTGATGATTTGTTTGATCAGCTTCAGGGCGCTGTGGGGTTTTTGAAGATTGAATTATGGTTCGGTTATCACCAGTTGAGGATTAGATCTTTGAATATTCTGAAAATAGCTTTTCAAACTCGATATGGTCATTATAAGTTCATGGTCATGTCTTTTGGGTTGACCAATTCCCCTGCCTCATTCATGGAGTTGATGAATAAGTGTTTCGACCGTAAATTGGCTCCTTTATTATGATATTTATAGATGATATATTGGTTTATTCCAAGAGTGAGGTTGAGCAAGAGGAGCATTTGTGGATTATGTTTTAGAGATTAAGGGATGAGAAGTTGTATGCCAAGTTCTCTAAGTGTGAGTTTTTGTTAGTCTCTATTTTCTTTCTTGGGCCATGTGGTGACTAAGGAAGGTATTATGGTTGATCCAGCTAAGGTTGCAGCGGTTCGTGATTTGGGCTAAACCTACTTCGCCCACTAGTACGACTGGGGTAGCAACCTACTGATTATTCTGAGCTGCTACTGAGTGAGCTAAAGTAGTGAATGTAGCGCTGAATTCGGCATGAGAGACATGCTCACTCAGGAGATCTTTCTGAACAGGCGGAGGTGCAAGCTGATTTCCATTTCTCCTTTCGTTATTCTTTCTGGGAGGCATGTTCTATAAATAGAAATAAGATTGAATTAGAAAGAGAGTTTAAATTGAGCTCATGCTTATTCACATAACATGAACACTGAAAAAAGGGGAACTTTTCCTTAAACATCACGTAGCCTCTTGCCCATAAGTATGGCGCGCTTCACACCCATGCACAAAACTCTACTCAATGTAGCTTTTAAACTCCCTAGGAAAATTTAAAACCTTAGGCTCTGATACAAAGTTTGTAACGACCCGAGAGTACACCCTGGATGCCACACGGTGCTTACAATTCCAAAAGACCACAAGCTAATTTATAAGCTGGTACCTGCTGTGAGCACTGAATAATTATAATAAAATAACATATGCGGAATAACTTAATACGCCATAAGGTTTCAAACACCAAAACATTTTTGACTTATAAATTTGAAAACAACAGTTGAAAAACAACTGTCTAAAAATTAATAAAATACTAGCAACTAACTGATTGTCTGAAGTATCTGAAAGCCTCTAAAAACTGACTGAATAAGAGTTGATGGGATAGGCCCTAACTAACTCAAACCAGATACTAAACTGAAATCATTGAAATAAACATAATCAGTCCTTGAAATATAAAAACTCACCACTGTTGCTATTGCTGATGTGCTGGAATGTCTAAGTGTGGTCGGGAACCTGACCGTTCGAACCTATGATATGAGGCATCAAGCTCAAGAAACGAGTATGCGGTCAGTACTTTAAATGTAATGGTATGCTAGATAGGGTTAGGATAATATGCATGGGCTCATGTGCATGAATAATAACTGACTGAATAAATAGCATGAAATAACTGATGTGTAGTATGCGTGAAAGCAGTAAAATCTGAGAATGCATGAACAAGCAAATAACATAATACTGAAGTAGTATGTAAGATGAAATACTGAAATTTGATAACTGAATAACTGATAACTATATTCTATGGTCAATCAAACCTGAACTGACTTTCGACTTGAGATTGGACAAAAATTGTGGGAGCTAGCTATAACCGATATGGCCCAATGTACTATCAGGGTCTAACCTATAACCCCAGTTGGAAGGGTGTCAGTACCGTTCCACGGGTACTAATATTGGCTGTGTTGATCCACTAATCTGATATCCCAAAGGACGAGGGTGGCATGCCTAACTGATGGGGGACCCCTCAAAGTCTACGGTGGTGCTGTAGGTTGAAAACCTAGGGACTGCTACTAATGTTTCATGCCTACTAATGGGGGAGACAAGTGCCTTATGCCTATTGATAGGGGAGACTCCATCCCTACATTCACTCGGTGCTAAGTTTTACTCTCAACCGAAAGACACTGATTTCTGAACTAATCTAAGTTTAACTGAATATGATAGCTATCTGACTGACAATGTTCTTGCATATCTAAAACCATTCTGAAAATACCAAGACTAAGTAAACATCTAAGTTTTTTTGGATATTTATAACCCCCAACACTCGATAGTAATAACAATAGGAACACATGTACACTTTAAAACTATCATAGGAACCATTGTTCAAAACTCATTTCTTAGACATTTCACAAACACATAGGGTCATGAATTAAAGCATGGAAATAGTTAAACATGAGATAATAACATAATTTCACTACTAAAATTTCATGGGTTAAGGATATGACATGCAAAAATCACCATTCAAAGGCATTATGGACAAATTCCAACGAAAACAATTTGTAAGCATGATTTAAAATCAAAATTCATGGAAGTTCGTGGATATAATTCATAATAACATGTAAAGATCAAAACTTTAAACTTGAAAATGGATTCTTGAACTCCATGGGTGAAAAGGACCCATGGATGAACATCTAACATACCTTAAAAGCTTAAATCCTTAAAAAGAAACACAATTTCTTAAGTTTCCTTAGAGATTCTTGAATTTGGGAGCTTGTTTTCTTGATTTTTTTTTGAAAGGAAAAGAGTTTAATTTGATGAACTAGGGAAGAGCTTAGGGTTTATTTGAGCGTAAAATTAGGGATTTTGGGCATAATATGCCTTAACTGAAGCCAAATCCTGTGTTAATACAGATGGGGCAATGGGAAAAGATAAGACTATCCATCTGCAATTTAAATTCGTAACTGGAAAGTCGATTAGGCCATCACCACGATGCGCTAGTGATGACATCACTATTCAACCGCAATGCGGTGCAATCTCATTGAGTTGCTGGAATTGAAATCTAAACACGACCCAAACCTCATTCGAAAAATTTGAAACTTCCCTAAGATATGCTCCTTACACCCCTGAACATGAATTAACTCAAAAACTTACGTCTCAGGGTTAGGAAGGTCACTTTAAAAATCAACTAGAATAAGAAGCAAAAAAAAAAAAAAAACTAAGTCCCCAACACTTGGCTAAATTTTTTCATGTTTTAAACCTCTGATGCATGCACTATAAGCTGAACTGAGCTAAGACTAATACGGCGTATTACAGTAAGAAACATTTACCCTCTCTCATCTAAACCATTGTTCTTCCATTTCTATCACCACTACCTTTTAAATAAGGAGAGGTCACTGAAAGGTCATAATATGAGATCAAGAAGTATGAAAGAATACTATGCATAACTTTGACACTTATCTGAGGCCCGAAGAATAAAGTATCAATGATGTGGATTCATTAAAGTGATCTAATATGAGGACATACATAACATAATGTGAATTTTCACTAGTTATTAAGGATGTACCATGAGTTCTGGGAACTGATCATACTGTAAAACACGAGTACATGAGTCATGAGCTGCATGACTTGAGTTTTAAGTTCATAAATTCATGGAATATGATTTGAACTGAGTGAACTGAAACTCCTTAGACTAGGAACTGAGAGCATACATAATTCTATATAAAGTGCATGAATATGAGTTATGATCATGGAGCTGACTTGTAAGGCATGAGTATATGTCATAATGAATGAAGTAAAAAAGAAATTTTACCAAGATACGAATGAGTTGGGTACCTTCCCCCCTACTGTTGTTCTAGAAGTCACTAGCATCACTACTAGAATCTGAAAACCTGACTTAGTTCCTTGTTCTATCATCTCCTCCTTTGATTTAAGCCATCGTTCTAAGTCTACGGACCTCTTTACCGCAACCACTATACTCTAGAGTTTGAGATATAACAATACACATAAATAATAAACTCACCCTAAAAGACTATCTTAAAGTGTAAAACCCGCTGCTAATACTTCTTTTTGAGATTGAAATCTTTAACTTTATATAGCCCCATTAGTCATCATATAATAACTTAAACACTTACTAACTTAGAATCTTTAGGAGTATTACCATATCCTGAGTTCACACCATCTACAATTTCAATCTCTTCTTTCTATTAGCTTAATCATCCATAATTCAAACTTAGATTCTAACACTTAACATAGATATCCCAAAATTTTTAATGAACTATACTAACTTAGTACTAATGGATAGGAATCATGAAACACTAATCTACACAAAATTTTATGAACATATTCAACCTTATCAAGATCCTCTATCATTATGACCACTGCTTAATCTCTATCCCGACTAAAACATTAACATACTCTAAGTCTGTCTTAATTGAGAAATCTCTCTCAAAGTACCATTACACACACCACAAAACACCTTTATGGCTCCATGGATACATAATCTACTAAATTCAGATAAACACTATCCTCAATTTACTACTCCTAAATTTTGGGTTCATACTTCTAACTCTAGATCATATATTGTCATAGGATTCTGAGAAGGGATATGAGGGAGCATCTAACTTTGGCTCAATTCATGATTTTCATAAAAAAGAACGAACTCTTTCAAACATTGGAACTTAAAGGCACTGATGGGATCTTTTTGAGCCTACATACAATCCCATAACTATCTATAAGGACTATTGAAGAAAACTCTATCAGTATAAATTTAAGCTTGACTATTTCTATTACCTTAAAAATAAGGCAGACTTGGCATGAATAGTGCAATGTAAGAATCTATATAAGTTTCTTAAGCAAACATCTCTATTGCACGATCTGACATATTAAAAAAGAAAAATAATTCTTAAATTCCCTGAAGAAAAGTACAGATGTCTCCATACCATTCCACAAGACTCTAGTAGACACGACTTCATACACACCCTTGGACACTTGAACCTTGTACTTTGATACAAAGTTTGTCACAACTCGGGATTACCCTCTAATTGTAACACGGTGCTTAGAGCCATAAGTGATCTAAAGCTAACCCATGTATTGGCATGATGCTTTAGAAACTCATTTAGTATATATGTAAATGCTAAACAACTAAGAAGAAACATAATCATCATGAGATAAGTTATTTCAATACATAACTGATCAAAGTTTACAACACTAAAATCTGAGAGAGAGGAACTTTAATTACAAATACTAACTCTGACTGACTATCTATAAAGCCTCTACTATACTGACTATAGGTAGTCGGGACATGGCCCCCAACTATCCTAAATAAATACATATAAATAAGAAAATACAATATAGTAACTACAATTGGCTTGAGCCCTCGATATAAGGGAACTCATCACCTATTGGCTGAATGTTGTGAACTGTATGACCCTGGTGTGTGGGATACATTTGGTACCTATATTATGAAGCAATGTAGCCACAGACACATATATGTGGTCAGTACATTGGAATATACTGAGTATGTGAGACATGCACTAAATAATGAAACTACTTAATGTATGCTTTAAAACTTAGAACAATGCTTTAAAACTTAGAACAAAAGCTATTTATTGGAATATGCATTTAAATCATGGTTGTATGTAAAAGTTGTAAGATGTAGTGAAGTTTTTAAATCATGAGCTGAAAATATTTCTATAAGCTGAGAAGCGCAGAAACATGAGTACCGTATGTAAATCTCAAGTTAAAGCTGATTAGGCTATAAAACCGTACTAAGGATCATGTATGAGTACTGAGCATGAATGCATGAATATATAAAAAAAATGCAACACCAAGCATAAACATGTACTAAAATGATCTGAATAACTGATATATGGACACTTGGTTATGCAAAACTGAACTGATATAATTTGAATACTGAACTAAAACTGTGGGAGCTAACATTTAATTGACACTCCCCAATCTGAGCTAATCGAGGTCCAACCCGTAACTACAGTTGGAAAGGTGTCAATACATTGCCACGAGTAGGCTGTGTGGATCTACTAAATTGGTGTCTTGAAGGACTAGGGTCTCACTCTCGACTAGCAAGTGCCTCGAAGAGAGTATTAACTCTCTACTAGTAGGAAGAAATCTCATACCTATGCTGGATACGTAGTTCTGGAACTCAAGGACTTCTATTAAAGGTCTCACCTCGACTGGTAGGTAAGCCTTCATCTCTAGGTTCCCTCGGTGCTAAGTTCTACTCCCAACTAAACTGACACGAAAGTATAAACCAGTGCATACACTGATAACTGATCTGCACAAATATGGTAATCTAAAAATAATAGTGCCATGCATAATCTGAAGTAATCATGAACATATTAACTGATGTATTTAGCATGATATAATATTGGTGAGTGCTCATTATGAAAATTTTATAAATTTCATGGTATAAATATGGTATGAATAACTTGAAATCTTAAAAACTGTAGTATGCATGCTAAGAAGTTTAATCTATGTATCGAGTGTTCATAGCCCACCATCATTGAAAAATACAATTAAATATAATAATTTCAGAGTAATGACATGATAAGAAGTTTCATGACTTAAACTCAAAAATCTAATAATTTCATCAATGTAACAAATTATCATGATTAAAGTATGAAAGAATACTTGAAATTATGAGGGAACACTATTTCATTGTTGAATTCAAGAATTACATGAAGGAATCATGGAATTTATAATTGTCATGGAACCCTAAATCAAAAGAGGAATTAAACTTGATAATTGGGGAAAACTTTGGGACTCAATGGGTGAAAACAGCCCATTGATGAATATCCCACATATTTGAATTTCTTGACTTCTTGAAGGAAAGCATGAATTTGGATCCTTAAAGTTTGAATTTTTGAATAAGAACCCTTATTTCGTGTTCTTGAGGATTTGAGAGAAGAGAGATTGTGTATTTGGTGTATTTTGGGGTTATGGGATGATGAATCATATTTAATGGAGATTTAGGGCGTAAATGACTAGTTTACCCTTAAAAAACTAAAGAGAAAAGTGGGTTTTAATGTTTCTAGAAATAAGGGCATGCCATACGAAAATCGCGCAGCACAGAAGGTGTGCTCGCCTGAAATTGCACACCCTCACTGGTTCCTCATAAAAATACTCATAAATTTTTGCTCGGGTATTGGATTAAGGCAAAATTGGATGCATTGGAAAGAGGACACAATTATATATAATTTTGTGGGTCTTGAGCTCCAAAATTCTATATATTTAAGAAGTTATACACGTTCAAAGTTGAACTTTGTAGGATCAAATACCAAAATTTGGTCAAATTAAAAGCTCGTAACTCAACTTTGCTCTAAGTGTTTCTTATGAACATTTTTCACCTCAGAAGCACTCTTCACACTAGGCATCATGATCATGATACTTATATTTGCATTGGGATCATTGGTTTCGAGTTTTATACACGTCGGAGCAACGGTTCGAATTCTTGACCAAAAATGTGGGGTGTTACACCATAACATGGAGTATGATTTAAAAATTATTAATTAGAGCACGTGCATCTGCAATGAAAAGGATACTGTTCAATCTTAACTCATTCTTAGTATGACCTCGTTACTCAGAAATGGGGTATGTAAAGTAAGGTATAATAGACATGAATACTTCATATATCAAACACATAAAGTATGAATAGAGAGTTGTCCTAGGCATAAACATAAAATAATTACTCATCATCATGTGTGGATGTATGTAGGGATTAGAGCAACGTAATTATAAGCATGAATTGTTTGAGAAATCTGATTTGAGAATATAAATGACGTAGCATAATTTTACTTGACCATTAAGAATATAACAAGAGTCCATAAGACTAAATGTACTATGAAACATCAGTTCATATATCATGAGTTGGATAACATAAGACTTGAATTCATAAAATCACCAGGTGAGACTTGAATTATTGTAGGAAGCATTTTCTCGTTACTTGAGGAACAAAGCATAAATTTTTCATTAGAATGTTCGGACCTTAGAAATAGGCATGACATGAATATGTAAAACATGATTAAAGTGTCATATTTGATTAAAATACAAGGAATATGCTAGAATAATATTGAATCTCTACCTTATTATAGCTCTTTTCTGAATCCCGTTATCACATGTATCTCAATACCTTATTGGTTCTTCACCCTGTCATCTCCCCCTTAATTCAAATGTCGATATTTAAAGTCTATGAACCATTCTCTAAACTAAGCTATAATCACATTACTATTAACATTGGGTATAACTATACACGTGAATGCTAAACTCTTACAGATGCTAAACTTCTTTCTCGAAGTTCTTTCTGAGATGATCCCTATCTTCCTCTAATATTTAATAATTTGGTATTCTCTTTTTAGTCTACTAACATCACACCTCTAAGTTTCTATCCACCAAATTTGATAGAAATTAAAACAAAACTAAAAAACTCAACATCATTCACAATATCTATAATCTCCTCGATTCATCTTCTAAGGACACCATGTAATACATGCCAAGAATTCTCCACACTTGCCACTAAAGAATACTAAACTATCTAGACACAAATAATATTTAGAAGCCTAGAATCTTATCTACAGTATGTTTTTTTGGTGAAATAAGTCCTCCCCCATAATTACTAGAGTTTCCTCTTCATGTAAAGCCTTAGCCTCTATTCACTTGTTCATTTAGAGCCACATATATCACATTTACACTTCAAACTTTCCATAAGTTGGTACTCAATTTCTTGTTCACACTATAACCAATCCACTAGATTCAATTCCAAAACTTCCCTCATACTGACATTATTTTCATCATGGTGGTCATCTATAATTTAAGCTTAGGATATCGTACTAAACATGAATGGAAACACTTATTTAGTCACACCAATAAGAGTTATATCTACTAAAGTGTACTCAAGAAACACTAGTCAAATTAGAGTTTATGACAAAATAATCTATCTTGACCACACCATCTATCTCCTTGCAGCCTATTAGCGTATTCTCCTTTCCATCATTACTATTACTCCCAGCTATTTAATTATGCATTTTTTTTTTCCTAAAATGGATTCATAATCTTGCTAATGCCATGAGTCTTATCTTCAAATTCATAAAATATAGGCAAGCTCTACCAACTTTAATTACTTTATCCATCCGTTCACAACCTACACTTAATTTTTGCTACCATAATGCCATTGCCATCATAAAACTCTTCCCTAGTTCATGCATATAGTAAGTTAACCAACAACTCTTTCTCTACATGCTACTAGGAAATTCACACAAGCCTTTCTACACCTTAGTTAACACCAAAGGTCATACCACCCCATTACTCACTTATTGGATATATGATATCTACATACTTCAATCAATCACTATACGCACTTTTGTTTCTACAAGTCAAACTTTATGTTTTTGCCTTTGGGACCATTTTACTACTTATGATACTACACAACACACTAAATACAATATCTCCAACACTATCCAAGAATACAGATAGATCCAAATTTCCCTTGTAATGACCTAAAGTGTGAAATCTTGCTTTTTATCTATTTTGATCATTTTTTCTTTTTTATAGTTTCTACATGTTGATTTCGCGATATAGGGAAGATTGACATAATTTTCAATGTGATCGGGAGTGATTTGGGAGAGTTTGTGATGTTTAAAGACTTTAAAAGTTTCATAGTTGGCTTTGGTCAATATTTGTTATTCTGAGTATCGAATGATACTTTGGACAATTCCATTAGATTCAAAATATTGAATTTATATTAGTAGCATGGTTGGTTAGGGTTTGGAGCCTTTAATTTGCATTTCGATCCTCCATTTGAAAAACTAGTAAATTTTGCCTTAAGAGGGTCTTAGGGGTTAATACAATTTTTTTTGGAAATTCAATATTGCCGTTGAGTCTGAAACATCAAAATTAGCATGGTAGCATATATGGTTTATCTTTATGGGGTCTTGATCAAATCATGAGGGTCTGTTCGGAGCTTGGTAGGCATGCACCAAAATCAACAGTTGATGATATCTGCTGCAGCTGCTTAAGCCGACCTTGCTTAAGTGGCCAAGTTTTGATTAAGAGGAAACCTCTTTAGCAACCCAAGTCTGTTTAAGAGGTATCCCTGTTAGTGTTCAGGCATTGCTTAAGCAGTAGCCACTTTAGCGGCTTGGTACTGCTTTAGCGGTATATAATTTACCCTCTTAAGTGGTAACGGTTGTATATAACCCCTTATTCTTAATTTTTTAAAATTATTTTTGGACTTTGAGATTTTGGTTTAGGCATTTTTAAGGTTTTCTTCATCATTTAAGCTTGGATAAGCTTCAAAACCTTAATTATATTACTTTTCATTGATTTATATCATCCAAATACTCTTTAATCTTGGTTTCAACATAGATTTTGAGGATTTTTTTTAGAAAAAGCTTTGAATGGGTTTTTTTTACTTGGACCTTCATTTTCAAGTGGGTTTTCAGCTGTAGATTCTTTTAACCTTGCGGCATGTATATCTAAAACAAAATTTTAGTTTTATCCTTTTCATTTTCAAACTCATTTCCATTTTGAACCTGAATTATATATGGAAAATATGAGTATCATTAGCTTTTTTAACTCTTAAATGTTATATTTGAATGTTGTAGTTGATTTCGAGGTCATTTGTAAGGGGAAAGATCATGTTGAAGCACTTTAGACTTGAATTTCATTATTTTGTGGTAGGTTATGGCTTAATTTCTTTCAGATAGGGTTGGACAGTTAATAATTAAGTAAAGCATGCCATGAGTTGGGGAAAATAACTATGGGGTTTATATTTCAAGATGATTATTATTATTGTGTGCCCGAGTGGGGGCTTATATTATATTGTTGTTGACATGTGATATCTGATATTGCAAGTTGCCCATGTGGGGGCTTTATTTGATATCTTTGGCCTTATCTGTGCATTTAAATACCTTTATTCTAGATATAATGCCTGTGCAGGGATTTGAATTGTTATTATAGGCCTTATTGATCATTGTCACCTTTATTATGATAGAAATTCCTAAGGTAGGGGTTGATATAATATTAATGATGTCTTATATGCATATTTATTTCGATAATGCCTGATTAGAGTTGATGATCATGAAGTGTTGTTGATTTCTAAGCTCGCTTATATACGTATTGAATGGAGTGGATATCTTCGTACTAAGTTAATTGTGAGCATAAGACCCTCATTCCATACATATACATTCATGAGATACCAGTATCATTGAGGAACACTATTTTTTGAAAGAAAATGAGATATTCTTATAAAATCCTCTTTGCGAACACGAGCCAGATAAGTGGATTGAGATTTGAGATATGAGTTATAGTATATGGGTTACCAATACCCCATGGGTCCTATCTTGGAAGTTGAAAGCTCGGTAGGTGTATAGTGAAAGTCATGTGATGATTTTCACTATTTATTTCATCTCAATTGCATTGGATTGCATTGTATATGTACCTTTCATGATTTCTTTAGTTCCCCTTGACTTGTATTAGTTTTCGTGCACTCTTCATGTATACTTGTGCTATTTTTTTTTAGCATTTATATCATAAATGTTAGTGGAGATGGTTTGAGCTACTGTTTGGGATCCTGCTTGCAAGTGATGTGCTCATAGTTTTCTTTACGTATATTATTTTTTGCTTTTCTCAACCGGCCTATGATACCTACTGAGTACAAGTGGACCGTACTCACTTCTACTATGCCCTTTCAATACATATCCTAGTTTGAGTACAACACGTGGTAGTTGATCATGCTTCTTAGAGATTATGATCAAGTATTGGGTTGCTTTAGGGAACAGATTTTGACTTTCGTACCTCCTTTTACTTTTACTATGTCTTTACTTATTTTTGGAGATATACATTATACTTTTTCGATATTTGAATGATGTATTAGCTGCTTTACACTCATGATACCATATTTTGGGGATTATATGTTATTTATTTCAGGCTTTTGCTTTATTTATATTATATGTTGGCCTAGCTTCATTCTAGAAGTCTCATCTTATTATTATTATTACTCGTTGAGAACTTTTTTCCTTGTTGGGTTATTGGCTTACTTATCAAAGTTGGATCGCGATAAGTCTCATCATAACCTCATTTTTGGATAATGGCATCCCCTATTAAGGGTGTCATGTAAAATAAGTTTCTAGAAGAGGTCTGGGAGCATAACTTACTATGGCTCATAAGAATGAATTATATAAACAAGAGTGTACGCTTTTGAATGGGTAGACTTAAATACATTAATGGGCAACTCACAAGACCTTGTGTGATTTCTTAGAT
Source organism: Capsicum annuum (assembly GCF_002878395.1). NCBI lineage: Eukaryota > Viridiplantae > Streptophyta > Magnoliopsida > Solanales > Solanaceae > Capsicum > Capsicum annuum. The sequence continues at coordinate 184,109,523 of NC_061119.1, forward strand.
TTTTGTTGGCACTATCTAAGAGCACCTTACCAATAAGGATCTGAGCTTTATAATTTCTATCACCTCAAAGATGAGGTATAATCGGAGGAATTTTAGCAACGACAAATCTGAATAAGTTTCTTATAATATAGCTCTATTGCACAATCTAGAGTATGAAAATAAAAAATATTTCCTAAATTCCTTGTAGCCTTCTGAATATAAGTATGGCGTAAAATACAGTCATAAGTAATACTCTACTAGACACGGCTTCACGGACACCCTAGGACACTTTAACTCAGTGATTATATAAAAGTTTGTCTCGATTCGAGTCTAGGACATGAACGTAACATGCACTCAAAACCATTATTGATGCAAGAGGATCACTTAGCTTATACCATGAGCACAAAAATAAAATGAGTGAAATTAAAACATCTTTTCGAATTAGTAATGAGAATACGGGAAGAAAAACTCATTTCAATAGACTTTTACAACATAAATAAGAAAAATCCTAAAATATCTGAATGAAGCTGAAAACATCTACATAAGTCTATGAAACCTCTAAGTACATGAGTTCATATCTAGTGGGACAAGGCCCCGACATTACCTTATAATATAAAACTAGCCTAACAAATTATAAACAATGCTTTTCGGAGAGATGGAGGACTCATCAACAGCTGGATGAAATCACAAATGTTTGTCTCTAAACCTGCATCATGAAATGATGCAGTGTCTAAGATGATCAACATGAAATGTATTGACATGCAAAACTACACGAGGAAACTAATAGAACATGAAATAAAAATGTGATAGGTATAGTCCAAGAAATGATAAGCTGAAGGGACAATAGCATACACTAAAGTAGTAAATGGTGACATAAAGTGAACTACACATTTTTGTTATTTATGAAAGCAAGTGGTGCACCGACATAAACCACCATATGAGCGTATGAAGTCTGACCTCGGCCTGATCATATAAGCAATCCTATACCTTATGGGACATGGGACATGACATGATATGAATTACTAGCAAAGATCTATTATTATCTCTTTCCCAGACGCATACAAAAAATGATATTCGACTTGTGAAATAACCTCTATCCTACATCGACAAACATAGTTTTAGGCATTTGTCATTTAAACTTATGTTTTCTCGGTCAACCAACTAAATTTATTAAGATCATAAAGTTATCTTACTATTTTATATTCAAAGTGTTAGCCTAATTAGGCTTATGGTCATAGTTTAACCTTTTTAGATTCATGCTCATAGCTTAGCCTTTTTTAAACTCAAAATCATGAAGTGCCACTTTAGGGCTCATATTGAGAGTTAATCATAAAAGTTCATAATCATGAGTTAACATCATTATTGGAGAGGCATGAGCGATAATTTCATGGTTAGTTATGCTATAATTCTTGAACATGAATTATATAGCATTTGAGAAAATTATGAGGTAACTTGAAACATTCTTACTGAGGATCATATTTATATAATGTAATGAGGGGTCTCAAGTCATCAAGTTATTATAATGATAAGAATAATTTACAACATTCTTATTGGAGAATAACAAAAGTTCATATGATGGAACAAGGAAAATCTGGTTCGTTAAGCAAATTCATCACTTTGAAAATTCATATGAGTCTAGGTCAAGAGATTCATAAAGAAAATCAATTTGTCTTCAAGTTTCAAGAGACTCATAGATTTATGTAAAATTCATACAACAACTAATCTTCAATCATTAAATTAGGCGTAAATATCATATAAATTAACATAATTCAGAGTAAATCGGACAAAGAATTTTACTCAAAGATATCTGAAAGAACATATTTGTGTGTTGAATTGTGGGATACGAGAATATAGATTTATTCCACCCTAGTTTATTTTGAGTAATTTGAATTGATGAACATAAAATTTAAGAAAATACATTAAAATAGTGGTCTTACATATCTTGAATAAGAAGGAGAAGAAAATCTTCAAAAATAGAATTCAGGAAGGGCCTTACTTGAAAATTTGATGATTTCTCTCTTTGAAGTTTTGGGGAAAGAGAGAAAAGAGGAATTGAAATCTGAGTGTTTTTTTTATTTTGTTATGTTTCTCCAAAAACAAACTTGATTCAGTTTTATCCAAAAAAATATAATTCATGATATGCATTTATAGAGTGTATTGTAATATAAAGAATATAAGGAGACTGCAACTTCATTAGTAATTATCTTGAAATTATTGTAAAATTATAAGTAATTATATATGCACTTATAAGGTTATGTTATTTACAAAATTCATAAATAAGTACAAAATATCTACAAATTAATTTAACAATTTATAAGCTTAACTAGACACAAGAGCCCATGGACGGGCCCAATACACACTCCCTCTATTTCAATTTATATGATACATATAAAATTTTGAGAGTCAGTTAAATTTTTCTGACTATAATTTAATTTTTTTTAAAAGTATTTAAAGTAGTTTATTATTGTGACTTATAGTACTTTTTACATAATTTTTAAATGTATAGATTATTGAAGATGCATTTACTCCTATTCAAATTTATGTGACAAATAAAATTTGGAGAATTATCTAATTTTTTCTTTAATCTTAATTTTAAAAATAATATATATTTTAAATTATTAATTATTATAATCTATCATACTTTTTACGTAATCTCTAGATGTATAAGCTATTGAAATTTATTTTAAAAATTATTACTTAACTAAATTTCTTTTTAAAATATCAAAGAATTATAATAAAGATGAGAGAAATTTATTTGGTCGATTGCATACACATTTAATCACAAAATTATTTCTATTGCCTCAATTTATGCATCACCTTTTACTTTTGGAGATTCATATCATGTACTTTTTATAATATATTAAAATATATTCTTTAAATTATATTATCATGAAAAGAATTATAATTTATACTATTTTCATATAGGTTTTTGAATATTCAAATTTTAATATTTGAAATATTAAATTTATTTAATAAAAATACAAAGTAATTATTAAAATTATGATCAAATGTAACTCCAACTTCAAATTTAAATTTTTTAAATAAAATGAATTTTATTTTATTTTACTGACTAAACGCGTATTTATATGCTCAAATTTAGCTTAATAGTTCAGACTCCAAGGAAGTATTTATGGTAAAATCTTATTTTTAAATGCAAGGAAATTTTAAAATGATTGAATGTGGGGCCCAAATAAAATAATATCTTGAAAAATATGTAGTCATGACATAATAAAAGTGGGTAGAGTAGTCAACAAAGACAAGTACTTTGAGCTACAGTAAAGCCTTTGCTCATCCAATAAAATTGTTTGATTTTCGTTCAATTACAAAAATGCCCTCTTGCAAATAGAGGATAACATGTAGGACATATTTGGCGTTCTTAAAATGATGATTAGGTATTTTGTCATTTAAGCACGAAAAAAGGTGTCTGAGTATACGTACAAACACACATTGCACATCTGACAGATGAAATGACTAAACTATCCCTTAGTATATATTTTTTGACAAAAAAACATATGTCGAAACCTCCCTTCTATAACTAGGTAGAGATGACCCGTGCGAACATGGGCCCAACGTTGAAAGATTTTGCGACCTAAATGCGTACACAGAGATAAGATAGATACAAGTATTATATATATGATTGACAAACATTTGTTTTAGTTGCAGTTGCATTGTTTATATGAGATGTTTACATCCTATACTAAACATTAGGTATATACATTTGATGCTATTTACATATTGCTGCGTTTTGGCTTCTTTGTAGTGTGGGTTAGCGTTTGCAAAAAGTACCTGTGAAAAACACAATCAAAATAAACTTTTAGATTGTATTAATTCTGAATTAGCGGTATATTTTCAAGAATAGAAAATAGTGCAGATCTCACATTAACCTTTTTTTTTTTTTCTTTTTCTGATAGCTAACTTTTTTGATATGTTTAGTCCAGACGTCAGACTAACTTAAAATAGGAAAGCAAATTTCGCTATCTGTAATATAATAGTAATACCAACTTCTAATAAAGGGAAGTAAAGATAAACAATCCATGCACCATGAACTCTTTCTCTCTAACTGTTAGAATCAAAATAAATACACAATACTCTTACGTAGATAAAAGGATCAAAACTTTTCACAAATTAAAATTACCTAACAAGATTTTTCGTTCTATTCTTGGTTAGTATTATCATCAAGGGAAATGCCTTTTTTTAGCTATTAGCAAACACAAATAAATACCAATACCCTAAAGAAGCTAGGAAAATTTAAACTTTTCTCAAATTAAAGTCATTTAACAAGATTCTCTAGTCTTGGCTAACTTGGCTAAGAAGACTACAAAACAACTTAATCTGGAAATAACAAGGATCTAAGTGTAAGCCTAATACTTTGGGTATATTATCAATATTAAGATAAATTTCATTCCTCTTTTATACAAGATTGTTGCCCTCTTCTCTTGCTTTTTCAGCATAATAATAGTGGAACCAAGAAGTTCGTTTGAATTTAGTGTTTTGCAAATTTATTGTGGCAAAATAAATTGATATGTATTATTTTTCTATGAAACATTCAAGAGAGAGAGAGGACTGTAATAAATATCTTAGTTTCTTAAATGGCCTTTCTAACAGTCATGTAAACTCTTTTCTTCAAAAAGAATCATGATAGTGAGGACATCCATAAGGCTCTCCCAAACATTTATATACTCAACTAACATCAACATAAGAGGCTAAATTCCTTTTCTTAGCTATTAGAAAACAATAGTAAATACCAATACTCGCAAGAAGCTAGAAACTGAAAACATAAGAGGCAAGAGTAAAAGGGTATCTGTAAGAAACACCAAGTCAAGGTCAAGGTATGTGCAAGTTTGTCTATATGATTCTATCTGTCTCATCTATATTTATCTATCAAGTTTGTTTCACTATCTATACAACAGAACATTTTATCTTTACATGAAAAATTGCAGGTGAAATTAAACAAAAAAAAAAAACTCTTTATAGGATTCTTTATATTTTCTAACACTCCTATTTTTTTATTTCGTACACACCAAATTAGATTCTACTATTTTAGTAATTTTACTTCAGTAGAATCCTTTTCAACATCATATAACGCTTAACTTCCAATGTATACTAATAACATGTAAGTTGATAAAGAAGTAACTTTATCCTATTTTGAACTCAAAAACATCAGCATACTGATACCGTAATGTGGAGTCTTGGAGAGGGTAGAGTGGAAAGAGGTTGTTTCACTTACCTGTTTTGCACTCAAGTATATCAAAATCACAATTGAAGTTATGATTCTTTATATTTCCTAACACTTTTATTTTTTTCATTTCGTACACACCAAATTAGATGCTAATATTTTAGTTAGGTTGTTTCCCTTACCTATTTTGCAAACTCAAGTATATCAAAATCATAATTGAAGTTTCATTATTGTCTTCGACTGATGCGGTGTCACAACTCAAGTATATCCTGAATCATGAAGGCCTGAGCGCTCTTTTCTATCTGAAAATCTTACACAACGTTCATATAATATAAAGTAATGCGGAATATTAATATACGAAAACATGATCAATCACATAATTCAACTGAACAATATGAAAAGAAGTTCTCAACATTTAAAACACACAACACCAGTCTGTAAAATCTCTACTAACTGAAAATAACATCTGTCTAAAGACTGGACAAGGCTCCCAGTCGGACCATGAATCAAATAAAATAACAATAACTTATAAATTAGGCCTTCCGGAATAAGGGAGGCTCACCAACTACAAATCTCTGACAAATCAATCTACGGCTTAACGAAACTCCGTGACTGAGCCTCAGATCCTGAAATATAGAGGGTAAATATAGATGTACTGGTATGCAGAGTAAGCCAAAATAATGTACTTAAACAACATAAGTGAGAGCAATTTGAAAAAAAAATACACTTTATATATGATATATGAAAATACATGGGCAAACTTAAAAGATTTTTGGGACAATTCTTTGAAATCAAGACTCACTCTTTGTTTTACTTCTGAGTTAGGTGGTACACCGTATAATTCTACAATCCTATGGGCTATGTGAAATCTGCCCTTGACTCGGCGGCCAAGCCCCAAATCAATTCTAATACGCCACAGGGCACTAGGCCAGCGTATAATCCCTCCTTGGGGACATAATAACCCATATTGGCAAAACACGATTTTGGGTAATGAGTTTTCTAGGCTCATGTTTTCTTCCGGTAACCACCTAACTCTCTTAAGCCCATTTTTAACTCTTTTTAAATGTGCATCAATCTAAACTTCAAAATCTAAAAATTTGAAGTACAATCTGTATTCTGTATCGTTATGCCATTATCTGTTTTGGTATCGTCATACCAAAATTTGCAAGTCATACTTCTCGGTCATACATTATCATGTTACAACTCTTCTCATGCAAAATAATGTTTAGACCACCAAATCATCCAAATAATGCAAGGAAATTTATATTTCAAATCTATGTGAAAACTCATGCAAAGCTTCTCTTATTTCAAATCCTTAACAAGTGGTGGTCAATTACTTTGTAGTAACTCATGAAATTCTTTCAATCATCATCTTTGACATTTATAAATAGGAAAACACCCTCTCTTAAAAACATAACCAATATCAAGTCCTTAAATAATAGAAAACATTCGTCTCATGCTTCTCAATATGCAATTGAATAACTCATAACAAGTAAAACCAAGAGATGTCACAACAAGAGAGGGGATTTAATTATTCATTCTCTCAAATTCAAATCTCAAAACATCAAATGTATACATACATACATATATATATATATATACGAGTAACAATCAAATTTAGGGGGAGGCCTCAAGACCAAACATTATCATAAAAAAGAATTCACAACGCATATTTGTTATTGTAAATTCAAACCCTTCGTAAATATATGATTCCATAACTCTACACCTTACTTAAAAAGTTTTCAATAAGCCTATGTAGTTTAGAAAAAAACCCACGTACCTTAATTGATGAAGAATTCGCGAAAGATTGTACCTTTAAGCTTGATTGTGCAAACCCTAGTTGTTTTTTTTCTCTTGTGTTTTAGATGATGAACTAATAATTTGATAGGATTAAAAACGTTTTTTAAGGACTTTAATCTCATGTAGTTATTTTAGGGACGGTTATAAGTTGTCAAATAACTTAGTTGCCCTTGAATTAACTAAAAAATGGAGTTCCTACACCATAAAAACATAGGGTTTCCGATGCAAACCCCATGGAAAACCTTGAGGTTTGTGATGCACAATCCATGGAAAACCTTATTGTTTGCGACACATAAGCTATGGCAAACCTTAAGGTTTGTGACGCACAAGCTATGGCAAACCCATTCCAATGAATGTTTGTGATGGTAAGGTAACGCCTAGAAATCTCCTAAGCTATAGTTTGCGATAACAACTTAATTTTGAGGTCATTAAACACTCCCAACACCCCCACAACATCAACACATAATCAACTATCACTAAGGGGGTCCTAAAGATCATTTTAGAAGCATCGAAAGGGTGTTACGACTATGAGGTATTACATGTGGACACGGTTCTCTTGTCGTGAAAGAAGAATGAAAGAGAAGTTTGGGATCAAAGCGTGTTCGATGTTGATTGTATAGCTTTCTAGATCAGATTCTACTATTTCAGTAGTTTTTACTTCAGTAGAATCCTTTTCAACATCATATTACGAAAATATAACTTAACTCTCAATGTATACTAATAAAGTGTAAATTCACAAAGAAGTAACTTTATCCTGTTTTGAACTAAAAAACAACATACCCAGCAAGATCCCACAATGTGGAGTCTTGTAGAGGATAGAGTGTAAAGTGGTTGTTTTCCTTACCTGTTTTGCACTTAATTATTTCAAAATCACAATTGAAGTCCCATTACTGTCTTTATACCTAGCCTTATCAACATAGTAAGCAGGCACCCTAATTTGAGATAACGGAGTTTCTAAGTTCTCCAAAAACATGTCTGGTAGATTATCAGTATCTAGCACTTTTTCTTGTAAAGAACTTATTAATTTCAATTTAGCTAATAAGTGTTCCATTAATCATCTTCTTACTACAAGCCCTACAAGTTAGTATAACAATATGGTACAATCACAGCATTTACTATTCCTCATTAGATATCTTTTTACTCAACTCTAAAATAGACGAATAAGAAAAAAACACTACATGAATCATGAACTTATATCTAAAATATAACTCGTTAAAATAATATCGACTATTCTGTTTTCAGAAAAATCGATAATTTGAATCAATAATGTTCCTCAACCTATTTTCAATAATAAATAGATTGGTCGAACAAGTTAGTATAGCAATAGGGTACAATAATTACACACTAAATACAATTTATTCCTCATTAAAAATTCATTAATTTAACTCTAAAAGACACAAATAAGTAAGAAAACTACATGAATTATGAGAGTAAATCTAACCCATTAAAATCATATCTACTACTTTGTTTCCAGAGATAAATCGATACTTGAAATCAGCGTCAAAGTATTGGCACTTATGTTTATATGGGCGAGAAGTTAGATTCATGATTTTTGTAAGGATAGCGTAAAATAATAACAAAATTGAATCAGATTGCTAAAACATTTTCAAAAGCCACTTAGTTAGTAATCAACACAAAAATTTTTGGGGACAACTAATGTGAAGTCCAGCAAAATCAGTATAAACAATTTATGTATAGTTTGACAGTGTAATAATAATTTAATGACGTACTTGATGTTATTCAAAAAGCAGGCAGCAGAAGTGTACGACATCAACATTTGCAGCAGTTGGGTTGGCAAAAGAATAGTGCCAACCATATTTTAAAAATATGGTACATATATCACTGATAACAAAAGAACAAAGATGTGAAGTCTTGAAAGTGATCCATTGTAACATCTCGATTCGTTGAACCGGAATGCTACACGGTGCTCATAACCCCGAGGGACCACAAGCTAACCCATAACTAATATCTGTACCTGTAAACTGCATAATATCTCATAAAATATGTGAAAACATGAACTGTAAGGCCATAAGGCTCAATACTAATACATATCTGAAAAATATGGTATAACAATACCAAAAAGAAACATAAATACTGAAGTCCGAACATCTAATCTGACATTTAGTCTGAAAGCCTCTAACTAAACTGAATAAGGAGTTGATGAGACATATCCCCAACTAACTCCAACTACTCAATAAAGTGAAAACTGAAATAGAAATGAAATCATCATGTCCTCAAAGGATGAGGACTCACATATAACTCTGACTGCTGATCCTGGAATTTACTGCTAATTTGGAGCTCATGCCTCTGAACCTATGGTGTAATATAAGAGAAAGCACCATAGTGCAAATGCGTCAGTATGTCTGAATATACTGAGTATACAAGTGAGGTAGGCTAAATGGAAAGGGTTATATGCATGAAAAATACTGACTGATATGAACGTGAGAGTACATACATGCATACATAACTATAACTAAACTCGTAGAGATGCTGACTACTGAGTCTGAATACTAACAACATGAGTGTACTGAAAATGAGATTCTGAAAGACTGAGTTTACTGATATTGATATATAAATCACTAATAAGTAATGGATCTGACATTGTATTACTAAATACTGGGAGACTGATACTATATTACTGATAAAGGAATAATTGTTTCTGATAGTTCAAATTATGAAGAACTGGTCTGATTGACTGTATCTGACAGTCCTGAAGCTGAGTACTGATAGCATGAGTTTTGATAACTTTTGTAATTGATAACATAAATGACTGTATCTGACAGTCCATAATTCTGAAGAAAACTATTTGAGTTCAATTCTATTTCTGAGTTGATTGTATCTGACAGTCCTGATATACTGAAATCTGAAGAACTATCTGACTTCTTTACTGGACTGGGTAGCTATAGCTGACAGTCCTAAAATCTGTAACTAAAACTATAGGAAGTATTTATCTAACCGACATGCCCCAAATATGCTATAATAGCTAAGCTGGGGTCCAATGTCTGCCCCGACTGGAGGGGTGTCAATACCGTACCACTAGTAAGGACAGATGTGAGAACCCTATACTGGCAGGTACTCAAATGAGAATGGTGGGAACCCTAAACTAACAGGTTAAGACACCTCATCAACCCTAATCTGATGGGTTAAGATGTCTCAACCTACGCTGGCTACGTAGTTCTGGAACACAAGGATGACTACTAAGAATCACACCCTGAACTGGCGGGTGAGTTCTCATTCTTGGGTTCACTCGGTGAAAACTTCTACTCCCATTTGGAGGACACTGAACTGAATAACTAAGCTGAACTGAATAACTGAATAGAACTAATTAGCTGAACTGATACTGATTAACTGGACTGATACTAGTGGTATTGTTTATCAGAGCTAAACTAAGTTTACTGGATTCCTATAACTGACGGAATGTACTGAGTTCTGAGGACTGGTTGAGAGTACTGAAGTTACTGAGATTGACTGTGAATACTGAGGTTGCTGAGGTTACTGAGCACTAAATTACTGAGATTACTGGGCTACTGAGATTACTGAGATTTCTGAGTATTCCTGAGTCACATGACTGACTGAATTCTATAGATGATGGCTTGACTGAGAGTATCGTGAAAAATGACATGGCTCTAGGCACACAACTATATTTTTTGGGTACAAGTACCCCCAGGACTCGATGGAAGGAAACTGACACAACTTGAATTTCTTGAGTACACGACCATCAATAAAAATCTATAATACATGAGTAGGGGATTTCATGAAGTACATGGTCATCATAATATCTATCATGAATAGGAATGCTTATAATCAAGTCATAAATCTCATATTCTAATATCATGGGCATTCCGACAACATATACTATTCATAGCAATCGCATGGAAACCATTCAAGCGTAAGGGAACGACAACATGTAACGTTTAGTTCATACTGTAATGATTTGGGGATATTATACTTCATGTATTTATTCAACATCTCAAACATGGTAGGGAAAGCATAGATATATTTTGTGTACATAATTTATATCTCCATTATCTTACATGCTTTATACCACAACAATAACAACCCATAATTTGCATAGAAATTCATATTGGAGTGTATGACTAACATGAACTTGTTATTTAGATATCATGAAATCATGTAAATAGGAATTTCTAGCATCCTAGGAATTTTATCAAACACCTTGCATGCATTCTTTAAGGCATAGGTGGATTTTATACTTGCATTATATTAAACCACCCAAAGTTTATGATTTTCAACCAACAACCACATATATTTCATGAAAACATCCTTAGATATCATCTTGAAACTTAAACATCCATCATCAACATGCACATATTCATATCACAACAAAAATTTTACAAAACAACATTTAAAAGCATGATTCTTGAGCTCTATGAACGAATTTAATCCATAGATGAACACTACGTATACCTTGGAAGGGAGGTTCTTGATGATTGATGGAGGAATTTCTTTGAAATTTGATCTTCAAGCTTGATTGTGTAACCCTAGTTATTTTTCTCCTATGGTGCTCTTGGATGATGAGCTTTGAGATGTTAATAGGGTTGTAATGTGTTTAGAAGCTAT
>NC_061119.1:184124058-184228236 GCF_002878395.1 Capsicum annuum
TTAGCAGCGCTAAACTAAGTTTACTGGATTCCAATGACTGACGGAATGTACTGAGTTCTGAGGACTGGTTGAGAGTACTAAAGTTACTAAGATTGACTGTGAATACTGAGGTTGCTGAGGTTACTAAGCACTAAATTACTGAGATTACTGGGCTACTGAGATTACTGAGATTTCTGAGTTTTCCTGAGTCACATGACTGACTGAATTCTATAGATCATGGCTTGACTGAGAGTATCATGAAAAATGACATGGCTGTAGGCACACAGCTATATTTTTTGGGTACAAGTACCCCCAGGACTCGATGGAACGAAACTGACACAACTTGAATTTCTTGAGTACACGATCATCAAAAAAAATCCATAATACATGAGTGGGGGATTTCATGAAGTACATGGTCATCATAATATCTATCATGAATAGGAATGCTTATAATCAACTCATAAATCTCATATTCTAATATCATGGGCATTCCAACAATATATACTATTCATAGCAATCGCATGGAAACCATTCAAGCGTAAGGGAACAGAAGCATGTAACGTTTAGTTCATACTGTAATAATTTTGGGATATTATACTTCATGTATTTATTCAACATCTCAAACATGGTAGGGAAAACATGGATATATTTTGTGTACATAATTTATATCTCCATTATCATACAGGCTTTATACCACAACAATAACAAAACATAATTTGCATAGAAATTCATATTGGAGTGTATGACTAACATGAACTTGTTATTTAGATATCATGAAATCATGTAAATAGGAGTTTCTAGCATCCTAGGAATTTTATCAAACACCTTGCATGCATTCTTTAAGGAATAGGTGGATTTTATACTTGCATTATATTAAACCACCCAAAGTTCATGATTTTCAACCAACAACCACATATATTTCATGAAAACATCCTTAGATATCATCTTGAAACTTAAACATCCATCATCAACATGCACATATTCATATCACCACAAAAATTTTACAAAACAACATTTAAAAGCATGATTCTTGAGCTCTATGAACGAATTGAATCCATAGATGAACACTACACATACCTTGGAAGGGAGGTTCTTGATGATTGACGGAGGAATTTCCTTGAAATTTGATCTTCAAGTTTGATTGTGCAACCCTAGTTGTTTTTTGCCTATGGTGCTCTTGGATGATGAGATTTGAGATGTTAATAGGGTTGTAATGTGTTTAGAAGCTATGTATTTCATAGGGTTAAGTTTAGGGACGTGTAAGGAGTGTTAAAAGACTTAATTGCCCTCAAAATAACTCAAAACAGAGTATTTTTGGCACCTGGAACTGACTTAGGTGAAGCCCAAGTGATTGCCTAAGCTAGGTTAGGCGGCGCCTAACCAATCGCCTATGTCTAGGTTGGGCGGGGCCTAACCAATCGCCTATCCTTACTGTCTCTCACAAAAACGGGCATAACTTTTCGCTCGGGTATTGGATTAAGGTAAAATTGGTATCGTTAGAAAGCTAATTCGATTATCTACAATTTGGTGGGTCTAAATCAGCCAAAATAACAAATTATCATTGAGTTATACTCTTTCAAAGATGACCCTTGCAAAATCGAACACTAAAACTTGATGGATTCAAAAACTCTTAGCTTGTATTACCTTAAGTGACTCATATGGACATGATTAATGTATCATAAGCTATCTTATCGCTAGGATACTCATTGTAAGTCATGCACTAAAATTCTACTCACAGGATAGGAAGTTTCATATGTAGGAAAAATGGTTCGTCTCCTAGCTTATAAACATACGGGGTATAACATCCATGAACCAAAGAACAAAAAAATTTAAGCCCCTTAACAGTCAAAGAAAGTCCAAGAAAGCTGATTTTCATAACAAAGTAGAACTGTATAACCTGATGGGGCAATGCCTACATAGCAGAAAACCATGCAAAACAAAAATTGAACATGGAAAAAATAATACAACTTCAAATACATAAAATACATCATAAAATACCAATCAAGAAACCCAGTTGACAGTATTTATCATCAAATATGTTACAAAAGGAAATAGGTTGCAAAGAGAAGTAAGTACATAAGGTTTTGTAATTGCTTCAAAGAATTCAAATCCTGATTTATTAGGGTGTTGAATTCTTTTAAGATTTCCACCGCCAATTTTCTCATATTAACTTATAAAAATCAACACGTGTTCTTTTTTTTTTGTTTGAATAAAAGGCGATTTCACAATTTATATTTTCAGAGAGTAAATCTTACTATTTCGAATTCAGTTTCGAACAAAGAACCAAAAAAATCCCCAAATTGAGCTCATTGAAAAAACCCCAAATCAATTCTAAAATTAGAACAAGAAGCAACAGTAAAAATAAAAAAAAACTCCAAATCGAACTAATTTGGAAGAGAACTCAAAGATCATAAATGAAGAACAATCAAGAATCGACCTGAGAGAAGGAGATGAGAAGAAATTAGAGCTTTAATATAGAGATATACATACATAGAAAAACATGCAAGACCAAAGCATTATTTTGTGTTTTTGTGTTTAGATGAAAGAAGACAAACAGTACTGAAGAGTTCTTTTACATAAAAATATTCAGTTAAGAACCCTGAGCTGAGACCAAAAATACAAATTGACCAAATCAACTAAAGCCAAAATTAAAATTGAAGTAAATAAAGAAAAATATGAAGAAATTAATATAAAATTATACACACCAATCTTTTTCCCAATTTAGATGTTGAAATAAAAAAAACCCAGCAAATAACAACTTGAAAATGTAAAATCGCACAACAAAATACAAAATCCACATACTTTTAGTTGGAGCAGGAGAAATCCAAACAATCGAAGTAGAAAAATACAAAATCCACATACCTTTAGTTGAAAAAGGAGAAAGCTAAACAACCGAAGTAGAATTTTGAAGAAATAACATGTGAAAGCAAAAGTTTTTTTTTATAAACAGGTAACTTTTTCATTCAACCAAAAAAACATTACAAACTGGCTGGATACTTTTGACTCAGCTCTAGCTCACATTAGATCTATTTTCTAATCTATCTGCTAGTTATCTGAATTTTTGGATAACCTGTTAATCTATCTAAACAAACTCTCCATTTACTATGTGTTTGACCTGCTACAAATAACTGAATGGCAATGCTTCTTACTCTTTATCTGACATCCTTTTTATGGGTAGTAAATCTTCTAGCATTTTTTTCTGCCCATATGTGATATACTACTGCTGCTAAGCAGAATCCAAGTATGCTAGCTCTGGGTCTACTATTGGACATTAGGTGCACTAGGCTCTGTATGTCATGCTTCCAATACCCTGTGCTTGCTGATAACCTAGCCAATGTAGAATGAGGCTCCAAAGAGTTTGAGAGTAATTACATTTAAAGAAAAAATGCTCAAATATTCCCTCCCTAGCTGTTGTACATAGAACACACACTCTTCTGCACTTGAATACCCCATTTACTAACTCTATCCATAGTTACAAGTCTATAATGTAAAGCCAACCAGAGAATGAATTGGTGTCTGGGAATAATCCGTTTCACCAAAGCCACTTTGTTCCAAGGCACCTTCTAGTATTATTGTCTCATATAGTGGTAAACCTTCCTAATACTGAATCCTTTCTAATCAATTATTTGGTACAGTTTATTATGGATGCTTGTTGTACCTGATAGCCACTTCCTTGCATCATAAACTTTCTTCATTATCCAGCTAGCTTGCTTTGTAATGCTCATTGTGTCTATACTGTGTCCTTTTATATAGTAACTATGGATCCATCTGACCCATAGTTTGTCTTGCTTCTGTTCTACAGCCCACAAGAGCTTGCAAATTGTAGCTTTATTCCAATACTTCACATCTATAACATTCATCCCTCCTACAATTTTACGTTGACAAATAGTTTCCCAAGCAACTAAAGCTTTATTAGAGAAATTATTAGTTCCTGTCTAAAGGAATGTTCTGCACACTATGGTAACCACATTTGTGATCTTCTTAGGTAGCAGAAAGATCTGTGCCCAGTGTGTCTGCATCTCAAATAATACCATTTTCACCAGTTGTAAATGACCACTGTAAGCTAAAATCTTGGAAGACCAGCATTTGATTCTATCAATCATTCTTTCCACCAAAGGCATACACTGGGAGACAGTTAGTTTTCTAGTAGACAATGGGACCCCTAAATACCTGAAAGGAAGGTCATCTGGTGCTAACTGCAACTCCCTCAACATCTATTATTTAAACTCTGAAGTGAATCCTGTAATATATAAAGATCTCTTTTCCATATTTGCTTGCAAACTAGATATAATTGAGAAGTGATAAAAGGCCTCAAACATTAGTTTTATGGATATCTCATCAGCTTTACAACTCATCAGGATATCATCAGCAAAACATATGTGGATAATACCCAACTTTTCATATCTAGGGTGGTAATTAAATTGGGGCTTATTCCTAAGTTTCTGCAAAGTTCTATGTAAATATTCCATCACTAAGACAAAAAGCAATCCCCTTGTCTTAGTCCTTTCTTTGCTGGGAATACTGTGGTCATTCCTCCATTAATTAGTAGAGTATATTGAACTGTTGTCACACATTCCGTGATCAAACTGACCATCTGAGTTGGCAATCCAAACTCCAGTAAAATCATCTTTAAGAAAGGCCACTCCACTGAGTCATATGCCTTCCTTATATCCACCTTAATAGTGCACCTAGGTGACACCCCTTTTTGAGAGTATCCCTTGACTAATTCATGTGAAATCATCACAATATCAAGGATATTTCTACTACTGATAAAAGTTGATTATGAAGGGCTCACTATATAATCCCCTACAACCTTTAACTTATTTGTGATAAGCTTTGATATCATCTTGTATATTGTTGTTCAGTAGGCAATTGGTCTGTATTCTTTGACATAGGAAGGATTCTGAACTTTTGGTACCAGTGTCATAGTGGTAATATTAACTCCCTTCAATATTTTACCAGTCTCAAAGAATTGTAGTATACCTTCTGTAACCTCAGTTCCTATTATATCCCAGTGTGTTTTGAAGACTTCTGCATTAATTCCATCAATTCTAGGGCTCTTATCAACTTGTAGCTCCTTTATAACTTTTATCACATATATTGCTGTGACAGGTATTAAGAATTCTTGTTGTTGTGCAATAGATAAGCAGGCCCCATCTCTTGCTATTGTGATGTCCAACCCTTGTAATGTATCAACTGCCTATCTAAGCAATGATTTGAAAAAGTACACAAATTCATATTGGATGAACGGTGGGTCTGTCAGTTTCACACCCTGGTCATGGTGATTGAGAAAATCCTGTTCCTAGATTGTCTTGTCTTCAGGTAGGTAAAAAAGTACTTTGAGTTCCTGTCCCCTTGCTGAAGCCAGAGTGCCCTTGATTTCTACTTTAGGATCCTCTCATTGATTGTGTAATATCCCGTATTTTTCTTGTACTTGTTCCAATAAAATGGAACCTGGAATAGCCTTGTGGTATAAGTAACAGATGAGATTTGTTATGCAAGTATTAATGGTGTAGATGGAATTATAGATGCTGCTCGTATAGTTTAATATGATGCGACCAATTTAATATCGATACAACTATTTAAACTTGGGATCGTAAGTTTGTATTTGAATCTAAAAATTAAAGTGACCAAGTATGTATAAGTTTAAGGTTAGATTAAAAGGGTTAGGAGCTGAAAATGGAATAAAATATTGAGGTACTTGCTTGACTTAATTAATCTAGTAGGTGAGTCACCAACTTGAGCTATATGAGCCAAGTTAATGAACCAAGTCCATGAATCAAATTTAAGACTTTATTAGAATATTTATGTGGGCCCAAATTAAGTAAAAGAAGAAGAAAAATGGAAAAAAGGCCTAGTGCTCAAATCTGTCAAGGTCCAAATATAATTGAGCCCAACTAAGAAATTAAGCAAGTTGGTGCATCACCAACTTTGGCATTTTTAGTTTCTTGAACTCCTTAAGTAGGTGCATCACTTACTTGGACCAATTTGATTAAATTTATGGTCCAAAATCAGCTAGGTGGATGGCAAAAAATAGAGGATTTATAAGAAGAAGTTGCTGGTCATTTCCCTCATTATTAAGTAATAAAAAAGGGTTACACTTCACAGACTCTCTCAACTTCCTTTTAAGAAACTAGGAGCAACCCTATTTTCCTTTCTAGTGTTCTTGAAGAAACCCCAACCTTTGCATCCCAAGGTAAGTGAAAACACTTATGTTTTTGCTTAATTATCTCATGGAAGCTTACGTAAATACGCTACAGGTGCCTAATTATAAATATATGGCAGAATATAGAACAAACTACTTGCTCACTTTTTCTTGGTTATTAAGAGATCTCTTTTCTTCTTTGGTTTAAAGTGTGAAGGAAAGTAAAAGTTGAAGTTATTAAGGAGTTCAAATTTACAAGAATAAGAAGGTTCCGCCTAAGCTTAAAGGCAAATTCTACAGGGCGGTAGTCCGTCCGGCCATGTTGTATGGAGCGGAGTGTTGGCCAGTGAAGAACTCCCACATCCAAAAGATGAGGGTGGCAGAAATGCGGATGTTGCGCTGGATGTGTGGGCTGACTAGAGGGGATAGAGTTTGGAATGAGAACATCTGGGAGAAGGTTGGTGTGACACCAGTGGAGTGCAAGATGCGGGAAGCCCAATTGAGATGGTTCGGACACGTAAAGAGGAGGGGCATGGATGCCCCGGTCCGTAGGTATGAGCGGCTAGCGCTGGATGGGTTTAAGCGGGGTAGGGGTAGGCCGAAGAAGTACTGGGGTGAGGTGATTAGGCGAGACATGGAGCAGTTACAGCTCACCGAGGACATGACCCTAGATAGGAAGGTCTGGAGGACGCGAATCAGGGCAGAGGACTAGGGCCAGCCTGAGTCGCTAGTGTAGGGAACTACTTGGTGGGGGTTTATGCATGTTAGGAGCCCGTGTCCCATGTTTTATTATGGATCTGTGTGTTTTCCTTTGTTTTAGATTACTTATGGGTGCCGTATTTATGTTATGTAATCTTGTAACCTTGTGCTGTGCTTTACTATGTGTTTGTGTGGTACCGCGTGTCTTGAGTCGGGGGTCTATCAGAAACAGCCTTTCTACTTCTTCAGAGGTAGAGGTATGGACTGCGTACATCCTACCCCCCCAGACCCCACCAGGTGGGAATACACTGGGTTTGTTGTTGTTGTTGTTAAATTTAAAAGAATAAGTTGTAGAATTGAGGTAAGGTGACTTTTCCATTTTGTTCTCTGTGTATATGAATTTAATAGAGAATTATAGATATGTTGTTATTGAGAACTCAAAAGATGATGAGTTTAATAATTGATTGCTACAATAAAAAGAATTTAGGGCTATTTTGTGGAATGTTTTGTGTGTATATGTTGTGGGCTGCCAGGTTTTTGTTGGAGAAAGTTATGACTAATTTGGATTTAAATATAGAAGAAAGGTGTGGTGCTACATCACCAAACTAATTATTGCATTTGTTACTGCGCAATCTATTTTGCGTATTGTTTGGAATGTGTAAGGAAGCTGAAGTGGTTTCTATGAATCTTATAAGAACATGTATGGTATGTGGGTGTAATTAGAGGAGAAAAAAGGTTAAGATAATACCCTTTATTGATAGAGTAAAGGCTTACTGTCCAATTGCTGTTTTGGTGAAGTTAAATAGCCAAAATATGACGGTTGGTTGCTAATATTAGTTTTCCATATATTTCATTATAGATAAGTAATCTAAAAGGGTAGGAAGTCGAGTTGGGCTGGTATTGGAGTTGTACAACCAGGTATGTAAGGAATACTCCATTATGTACTCTTTGGCATGAAATCGAACTCTTGTTCCATCAAGTAAGATTTCGAGGTTATTCTATAACAAGTGATACATAATGGCAGCATATTATATCCCATGTAGCCAATGACCTTGTTCCCATTCTCTAATGTGTTAAAACACCTCGATACATGCTTATTATTTGACCTGCACATCTATTTTCACTAGGAAATTTCAGAAGTTCTCCGTTTACTCAAATAAGACCCATGTGTATTTTCAGGTTCTAAACACTTCATTTTGTGTGCCAACAGCTCCCTACCTCATTGTTGTTGCATTAAGTATCCATTTATATGTCTCTTATTAGCAGATTATTGGTTTAAGGTACCATAATGTGATGACCACCAAAGTAACAATCTCAAAGTCTAAATAAACTAAGTAATGCAAATCTATAAAACGAGTGGCAGCTCAGGGGCGTAAGCCTAGCATGGGCCGATCTCGATACCTTTATATGTTGGGGCAGCTCAGGGGCATAAGTCTAGCATGGGCTGATCCCAATCTTTATATGTAGGTGATAGATCAGGGGCGTAAGC
Organism: Capsicum annuum; assembly: GCF_002878395.1. Taxonomy (NCBI): domain Eukaryota; kingdom Viridiplantae; phylum Streptophyta; class Magnoliopsida; order Solanales; family Solanaceae; genus Capsicum; species Capsicum annuum. The sequence goes on from NC_061119.1 coordinate 184,132,371, forward strand.
CTAGCATGGGCCGATCTTAATTTATCTATTTACCACTCATCAGCTGGTCAATTGCATTATATATGGCTTACAAAGATTATGAATTAAGAAAGGTAAAAATGAAGAAAGGAACGTAATGTATGTCATCCCATAAGTATATATAATATTGGTCTACTAGTACTACTTATACACTTGTATCTGATTTCTATTGAGCACTCATATTGTGTGTTGTAGGCATTTCATGAGGGACCTGCATTTCATGCTGTAGGCACAGGTACTTCAGCTCATACACCTCAGCTCATACACCTCATTAGTAGGAGCGCAGGATTTTCAGTGACTATTGGTGAGCTCCAGGTTGATCGGGGCTTTCCAAGTCTGTTCCATATATTTTGGTATTATGCAGTGAGTCAAGAGTAGGGTGGGGGTTTGTCCTGACCCTAACTATGTCTATGTATCTTTTAGAGGTTTTGTAGACTAATGTAAAGTTATCGTAGTATTTGTCTTTAGACGTGGTGGCCCCAATGGCCAAGTGTTGTTTGCCTATGTAATTATTCTCATCAATACATAATATCATGTTGATTAGAACCTTTGGTTGTCATAGGTACATGCATGAGAAATTCAAGGTTATGAATTGATTCTCTTGGGCCTTTACGGCTATGGGTGCCTGTCCGCCCTAATAGGAGTTGAGGCGTGACAAAAGTGGTATCAGAGCAGGTCATCCTAGGGTGTCTACAAAGTTGTGTCTATATAGAGTCTTGTTTATGGGCGTGTTGTGCACCACATCTATAAACAGAAGGGTATGGGATATTTAGGGGTTGTCTTTTTTTTTTTATATCTTAGATCGTGCAATAGAGCCTATGTTGTAGGTGAAGTCATATTTAACCATTGAATCTATTTTTTTCCTTTTATTACAGTAAAGATACCAGTTATAAGAAGGAGTAAGAATACAAGTAAGCGAATAAATGTGGAAGCCGGAGAAGGGACCAGCAAGTCACTACCTAGACAAGCTAATCAAAGAGAGGCTCAAGTTGAGTTTATATCCCAAACTTCTTCTACTCCTTTATCTCCAGAAGAACTAAGGAAGAGAAGAACCGCATCATAAGAACCGCCTATTAATGCTATTGACCAATATCTAAGGAATTCGGTACAATTATTGGCTCGCATAGTTGCTAGACAAGCTTAAGTACAACCTATTCCAACCATAGGTTCTAGAGGTGTAGATAGGGCAGCTATCCTACGAACGTAGGATTTTCTTAAATTGGATCCTCCCACGTTCACTGGATCAGATATTAATGAAGACCCACAGGACTTTATTGATCAAATCCAAAGGGCTCTAGATGTCATGCATGTGTCGGGTAAAGAGACAGTTGAGCTAGTAGCATATAGATTTAAAGAGGGAGGGATATATTTTGGTATGAAGACTGGAAACAATCTAGGGGTATCGATTCACCTTCAGCTACATAGAAAGAGTTCAAAGAGGTATTTCTTGATCATTACCTTCTATTTGAGATTCGAGAGGCTCGTGCAGATCAGTTCTTGAATCTTCGCTAGGGGAATATGAGCGTGAGCAAGTACAACCTTTGATTTAACTCCTTGTTTAGATATGCTCCTAATGTTGTAGCTACTATAGATGATAGATTTCATCGATATGTGGATAGGTTGGATCCATATTTGGTTAGAATTATACTATTGCTGCTTTGAACAAAGACATGGATATAGCAAGGATACAAGCTTTTGCACAAAAAATAGAGGATCAGAGGCAAAGGAGAAGAACACAAGAATTGGAAAGAGGATATTCCAAGAGGGCCATATCTACGGGGAAGTTCATGGTATCCTAAGGAGAGTTTAGGCCTCGGTTTTCTAATAAACCACCTAGGCCATTATCTTCTTATTCTGTAGCTAGTACTCCACCACAGTTTTAAGGGTCTAAAGGCAACCAGTTTGGGCAAAGAAGTAAGAGTCAGAGTTTATGAATAGTGGGGTATCAAGAGCAAGGGAGTATGAGCTAATTAAGGCCTCCTCGATAGCCATGTAAATAATATGGAAAACTTTATTTAGGCACATGTCAGTTCAAGACAAATGCTTGCTTTTGGTGTGGTACGTCAGGACATATGATAAAAGAATGCCCTCAAAGGGGCATAGGTGGTATGACACAACCTACGGGATCAACCGTTGCATCATTATCATCGGTGCCTTATTCAGGTAGAGGTGTACATCCTATAGGTTGTGGTAGAGGTGCTAAAGGAGGAGCTAGCTCTAGTGGAGTTCAGAATTGTACATATGCTTTAGCGGATCGATAAAATTCAGAGGCTTCTCCAGATGTGGTTACAGGTACATTGTCCATCTTTTCACATGATGTTTATAAATTAGTTGATCCGGGTTCTACATTATCATATGTCACTCCATTGGTTGCTGGAAAGTTCAAAAGAATACCAGAATTGCCAGTTAAGCCATTTGAAGTATCTACGTCTATTGGTGAATCTGTTATAGCTAAGAGTGTGTATCAAAATTGTATAATAACTATTTGCGGTCGCGATACAATGGCTGATCTAGTTGAGTTAGAAATGGTAGATTTTGATGCTATGATGGGTATGGATTGGTTGGCTTCTTGTTATGCCACAGTAGATTGCCGAACTAAGAGGGTGTATTTCAATTTTCCAAGAGAGGCAGTCCTTGAATGGAGAGGTAATATTGGTGCGCCAAGAGGTAAATTTATTGCTTATTTTAAGGCAAAAAAGATGATTTCCAAGGGTTACATATGTCATCTTGTTAAAGTGAAGGATACGAATGCGGAGACACCAACTCTTCAAACTATTCCAGTGGTAAATGAATTTCCTAATGTATTTTCTGAAGATCTTTCGGGTTTGCCTCCAGAACGAGAAGTAGAGTTTGGTATTGATGTGATTCCAGGTACTCAACAAATTTCAATTCCTCCGTATAGAATGGCCCCGGCGAGCAATTGAAAGAGTTGCTAGAAAAAAGATTCATAAGGCCTAGTGCGTCCCTTTGGGGTGCACCAGTGTTATTTGTGCGTAAGAAGGATGACTCATTATGAATGTGTATTGACTATAGGCAATTGAACAAGGTGACTATTAAGAACAAATATCCTCTTCTAAGAATTGATGACTTATTTGATCAGTTGCAAGGTGCCAATTGGTTTTTAAAGATTGATATAAGGTCTGGTTACCACCAAATAAGGGTCAAAGAGAAGGACATACGCAAGACAACTTTTTGAACATGGTACAGTCATTACGAGTTCCTAGTCATGTCCTTTGGGATAACTAATGCACCTGCAGCTTTTATGGATTTGATGAACAGGGTGTTCAAGCCATTCTTGGATGTGTTTGTGATAGTTTTTATAGATGATATACTGGTTTATTAGAGATCAAATGAGGACCATGCCAGTCATTTACGACAGGTGTTACAGTTTCTTCGTGATTGTAAGCTATATGCAAAGTTCTCCAAATGTGAGTTTTGGTTAAAATCTGTGGTATTCTTAGGTCATATTGTATCTGATGAAGGGATAAAGGTTGATACTCAAAAGATAGAAGCCATGAAGAACTGCCCAACACCTATAATGCCCACGGAGGTTTGTAGTTTCCTTGGGTTGGCATGTTATTATAGAAGGTTTGTTAAAGTATTTTCTTCAATTTCTGCACCTTTAACAAAGCTAATACACAAAGCTTCCAAGTTTCAATGGAATGATGTATGTGAAAAGAGTTTCCAAAATCTGAAGAATAAGTTGAATTCTACACCCGTATTGGTGCTTCTAGAAGGCACAGAGGGGTATGCAGTGTATTATGATGCTTTAAGAATTAGCTTAGGATGTGTATTGATTTAGCATGGTAAATTCATAGCATATGCCTCAAGACAATTGTGGCCATATGAGAAGAATTATCCGACGCATAATCTGGAACTAGCAGTGATTATATTTTCCTTAAAGATATGGAGTCATTACTTGTATGGGATTCATGTTGACATATATACCGACCACAAGAGTTTGCAGTATATCTTTAATCAGAAGGATCTAAATTTGAGGCAGCGAAGATGGCTTGAATTATTAAAAGACTATGACGTTGATATCTTATATCATCCGGGGAAAGCAAATATGGTAGTAGATGTGTTAAGTCGGAAGACCATGGCTCCATCTATAGAAAGACAAGGGTTGACTAAATATCTGTACCAACTAGCCAATTTTGGAGTTCACCTTCTTGAAACTCCAGATGAAAGGCTTATTGTTTATAATGCTGCAGAATCTTCCCTAGTAGCTGAAGTAAAAGAGAAGCAATATGCAAATCTTATTCTATTAAAGCTTAAGGAAAATGTGCAATGTGGTATGATGCAAGCATTTGAGCTTACACAGGAAAGATTACTTCAGTGCCAAAACAGATTGTGTATGCCTAATGTAGATGGGCTAAAAAAGAGGATCATGACAGAAGCACAACATTCAAGGTATTCCATCCATCCAGGGTCAACAAAAATGTACCATAATTTGAAAGGAATGTATTGGTGGGGTGACATTAAGAAGAACATTGTAGAGTTTGTAGCCGAATATCCAAATTGAGAAAGAGTTAAAGTAGAGCACCAAAAGCCCCGGGGTTATATCCAATGTATAAATCTTCCAATCTGGAAGTGGGACATGATTAAAATAGATTTTGTCATTGTTTTGCCTCGTACATATCAAAGGTTTGATTCCATATAGGTGATAGTTGATAGGCTTACCAAATCAGCACACTTTCTACCGGTTAGGACCACTTACACAGTTGAAGAATATGCCAAATTATATATTAAAGAGATAGTTCGGTTGCACAGAGTTCCAATCTATATTGTATTAGATTGAGGAGCTCAATTTACTGTAAATTTTTGAAAGTCTTTCCAAAGAAATTTGGGAACACAGGTGAATCTAAGTACAACTTTTCACCCTCAAACAGATGAACAAGCAAAACGTACCATTCAAACACTTAAAGATATGCTACGAGCTTGTGTACTGGACTTTAAAGGTAGTTGGGATGATCATTTACCTCTCATCGAGTTCGCCTACAACAATAGCTATCATTCAAGTATCAAAATGGCACCATATGAAGATTTGTATGGAAGAAAGTGTAGATCACCAATTGGATGGTTTGAAGCGGGTGAAACTGCCTTATTTGGACCAGATCTTGTTCATCAATCTATGGAAAAGGTTAAAGTGATCCAACAGCGGCTAGAAACAGCCCAAAGTTGACACAAGTCATATGCAGATATTACAAGGAGGGGACTAGAGTTTTCTATAGGTAATTGGGTATTCTTAAAGGTGTCACCAATGAAGAAGGTGATGAAATTTGGTAAGAAAGGAAAACTAAGTCCACGTTTTATAGGCCCATACAAGGTTACTCGGAGGTTTGGCCAAGTCACTTATGAATTAGAGCTACCCCAAGAGCTCTCAACAGTCCATCCAGTATTTTACATCTCAATGCTTTGAAAGTGCATGAGAGATCCATCTCATATAACTCTGATAGAAGATGTACAAGTTACGAAAGATATTACCTATGAATAAATACTTATTGCTATCCTAGATCAAGTTAAAAAGTTAAGGAATAAATAAATAGCTTCTGTAAAAGTGCTATGGAGGAACCAACAAGTAGAAGAGATAACATGGAAAGCTGAAGAAGCGATGAAATTTAAGTACCCCCATTTGTTCAAATACAAAGATAAAGTCCAAGATGCTGAATTAGAGCAATAACAAGTAAGTGTAATATATAAATACTATGTGAGAATAGGGATATTAAACTTAGGCTTGAACTTGTTTTGGTTGGATAGTTATGCTAATATTCGAGGACGAATGTTCCTAAGGGGGGAAGGATGTAACATCTCGTATTTTGCTTGTACTTGTTCCAATTATATGGAACCTGGTATAGCCTTGTGGTATAGGTAACAAATGAGATTTGTTATGCAAGTATTAATGGTATAGATGGAATTATAGATTCTACCCGTACAGTTTAATATGATATGACCAAGTTAACGTCGATACAATTATTTAAACTTGGGATCGTAAGTTTGTATTTGAATCTGAAGTTTAAAGTGACCAAGTGTGTATAAGTTTAAGGTTAGATTAAAGGGGTTAGGAGCTAAAAATGGAATAAAATATTGAGGTGCTTGCTTGACTTAATTAAGCTAGTAGGTGAGTCACCTACTTGAGCTATATGAGCCAAGTTAATGGACCAAGTCCATAAATCAGATTTGGGCCTTTATTAGAATACTTATTTGGGCCCAAATTAAGTAAAAGAAGAAGAAAAATGGAAAAAAAAGGCCCAATGCTCAAATCTACCAAGGCCCAAATATAATTGAGCCCAACTAAGAAATTAAGCAAGTAGGTGCATCACCTACTTTGACATTTTGAGTTGCTTGAACTCCTTAAGTAGGTTCATCACCTACTTTGACCAATTTGATTAAATTTGTGGTCCAAAATCAGCTAGGTGGATGGCCAAAAATAGAGGCTTTATAAGAAGAAGTTGCTGGTCATTTCCCTCATTATTAAGTCATAAAAAAGGGTTACACTTCACAGACTCTCTCAACTTCCTTTTAAGAAACTAGGAGCAACCCTATTTTCCTTTTTAGTGTTCTTGAAGAAACCCCAACCTTTGCATCCCAAGGTAAGTGAAAACACTTATGTTTTAGCTTAATTATCTCATGGAAGCTTACGTAAACACGCTACAGGTGCCTAATTATAAATATATGGCAGAATATAGAACAAACTACTTGCTCACTTTTTCTTGGTTATTAATAGATCTGTTTTCTTATTTGGTTTAAAGTGTGAAGGAAAGTGAAAGTTAAAGTTCTTAAGGAGTTCAAATTTAAAAGAATAAGTTGCAGAATTGAGGTAAGGTGACTGCTCCATTTTGTTCCCTGTGTATATGAATTTGATAGAGAATTATAGATGTGTTCTTATTGAGAACTCAAGAGATGATGAATTTAATAATTGATTGCTACAATAAAAGGAATTTGGGGCTGTTTTGTGGAATGTTTTGTGTGCATATGTTGTGGGCTGCCAGGTTTTTGTTGGAGAAAGGTGTGACTAATTCGGATTGAAATATAAAAGAAAGGTGTGGTGGTACACCACCAAACTAATTATTGGATTTGTTACTGCGCAATATGTTTTGCGTATTGTTTGGAATGTGTACGGAATCTGAAATGGTTTCTGTTAATCTTATAAGAACATGTATGGTACGTGGGTGTAATTAGAGGAGAAAAAAGGTTAAGATAACACCTTTGATTAATAGAGTAAAGGCTTACTGCCCAATTGTTGTTTTGGTGAAGTTAAATAGCCAAAATGTGAAGGTTGGTTGCTAATATTAGTTTGCCATATATTTCATTATAGATAAGTAATCTAAAAGGTAGGGAAGCCGATTTGAGCTGGTATTGGAGTTGTACAACCAGGTATGTAACGCATACTCCATTATGTAATCTTTGGCATGAAATCAAACACTTGTTCCATCAAGTAAGCTTTCGAGGTTATCCTATAACAAGTGATACATAATGGCAACATATTATATCCCATGTAGCCAATGACCTTGTTCCCACTCTCTAATGTGTTAAAACACCTCAATACATGCTTATTATTTGACCTGCACATCTATCTTTACTAGAAAATTTCAGAAGTTCTCTGTTTACTCAAATAAGACCCATGTGTATTTTCAGGTTCTAAACACTTCATTTTGTGTGCCAATGGATCCCTACCTCATTGTTGTTGCATTAAGTATCCATTTGTATGTCTCTTATTAACAGATTATTGGTTCAAAGTACCATAATGTGATGACCATCAAAGTAACAATCTCAAAGGCTAAATAAACTAAGTAACGCAAATCTATAAAATGAGTAGGAGCTCAGGGGAGTAAGCCTAGCATGGGCCGATCTCGATACTTTTATATGTGGGTGGCAGCTCAGGGGGATAAGCTTAGCATGGGCCGATCCCAATCTTTATATGTAGGTGGTAGCTCAGGGGCGTAATCCTAGCATGGGCCGATCCTAATTTATCTATTTACCACTGATCAGCTAGTCATTTGCATTATATGTGGCTTACAAAGATTATGAAGTAAGAAAGGTAAAAATGAAGAAAGGAGCATAATGTATGTAGTCCCACAAGTATATATCAAGGTGGTCTACTAGTACTACTTATACACTTGTATTTGATTTCTACTGAGCACTCGTATCGTGTGTTATTACCTTCAGCCTTACATATTCAGTACATATTTTTGTACTGACGTCCCTTACGGGGGACCTACATTTTAATACTGCAGGCACAGGTACTTCAGCTCATACACCTTACTAGTAGGAGCACAGGATTTTCAGTGACTATTGGTGAGCTCCAGGTTCATTCAGGGCTTTCCGAGTCTATTCCATATATTTTGATATTATGCAGTGAGTCAAGAGTAAGGCGGGGGTTTGTCCCGACTCTAACTAAGTCTATGTATCTTTTAGAGACTTTGTAGACTAATGTAAAGTTATGGTAGTATTTGTCTTTAGACCCCACAAGAGCTTGCAAATTGTAGCTTTATTCCAATACTTCACATCTATAACATTCATCCCTCCTACAATTTTACGTTGACAAATAGTTTCCCAAGCAACTAAAGCTTTATTAGAGAAATTATTAGTTCCTGTCTAAAGGAATGTTCTGCACACTATGGTAACCACATTTGTGATCTTCTTAGGTAGCAGAAAGATCTGTGCCCCAATAGGAGTTGAGGCATGACAAATTGTCTCCCAGTACTCTATGTTGTGTAGTATTTGTCTCTCCTCAACAATGAGTTCCTGGTTGAATGAGGCACTCTTCAATCCTTTCTGTACTTGGTTCAGTCTGGTCTTGTAGTCATCTACTATTTTATCCACAACACTCATTTCCTTTTGCAACCCTTTGGCTTGACCAGCTATATTGGATAGTTTTCTCCATATACTATACATCTTGTAGCCTGGCACTTGTTGTTGCCATATTGATCTTGTCAGGGCTTTAAAATCTTCCTGCTGCATTACTACATTCAACAACCTAAAAGGTCTTCTTACCTGCATCACTATGAGGTTAGTATTAAGAACTATAGATGTGTGGTCAGAGCACCCAAAGTCTTTATACTCAGCCTCTACATGGTTGTAATGCATGAACCATAAGTGATTACCTAATGCCTAGTCAATATGACTATAAATTCTTGCCTGATGATCTCTCTTATTACGCCAAGTGTATCTATGACCCTTACTAAGCAAAGGTCCCATCCCAACATCATCCGCACATTGCTGAAAGTCTACCAGTTCCTGTGGAGTAATCGGTTCACCATTTATCCTATCATCATGAGATAAAATAGCATTAAAGTCACCCAGCACCACCCAGGGATTTTCGCATGCTGCTCTTATGTGTCTCAAGTGATCCTATAAAGTTCTTCTTGCACCAGGTGTGTTGAAATCATATACAAATATCATCCAACATGTGAAAGTGGAGTTCTTATCTGTGTAGAATAACATGAAAAAATTGGAACTTTCACCTTCACTGTAGAAACAATTGGAAGAAAAGGAGAAACAACTTGGAATTTCCACGTCAATTGCCCCTTAAAAAGTGGTGGAGCTTTAGCAGCAGTAAAATGGTGCTTACTAAGGTAGAGTGAAAAGATCAAAATACCCTAAAAGTAATATGAATGGACAATAACCGCACATGTTAAAATCAACTCATGTTAGCTCTTTTCTATAATAGTTAGAAATAAACACCTTCTGATTCATCATTATATTACACAAGGAATGATGTTCTTAAAAAAAGACTCAATAATGAAAATCCAAATGATTGCATTGTCCCTTTCTATCTAAATTAGTCCCTCCTTAATGGTTCTGGCACACCAAAAGAGAACCACAAACTCTTTTAGTACAATTCTTGTACTAGTACTATTCTTTTGATATTCCTAACTTTCAAGAAACATGGAAGAAGAAGAAGTGATCCTTTTAGATTACTGGCCTAGTCCTTTTGGATCAACAGCAAGAATAGCCCTTGCTGAAAAGGGAACCAACTACATCCACAAGTTAGAAGACTTGTCCAGTAAAAGTCCTTTGCTTTTGGAAATGAACCCGGTTCATGCGAAAGTGCCTGTTCTTGTTCATAAAGGTAAACCTATTTGTGAATCGGATATCATTATTCAGTATATTGATGAGGTTTGGAAAAATAATTTTTCCTTATTGCCTTCTGATCCGTACCAGAGAGCTAAAGCTAGGTTCTTGGTTGACTTCATCAATAAGAAGGTAAGGATCTATTTCATTATTTGTGTGATTTAACTTTACTACGTTGGGATTATTTGGTTCAAAATCAGGTTACCTAACATAAGTGACAATTCATAATTTTTGCTAACGCATTCAAAAAATAAAAATATTGTGCTCTAAATTTGAAATGTGGTACCTCAAGGCGAATACTGAATCCCTCAAAATCTTATATTTAAAACGTTAACAATCTATCTATCTATATATATATAAATAAAGATATAATGTAATCTTTTGTCCCTTTGCTACTCTCTATAGAGTATTAGAACTGCTGATTTACTTATTTTAGATTCACGGTTTTCTATCAATGAAACGGATTGTCTAACATGTTTTAACAAAGCTAAAACAGTAAGTAAATGAGACGATGATTTTCATGTGAAAATATCCAACTCAAAAAAGTGTAAATAATCACGACTTGTACCTCTACAGGATTTTATCCCAAACTTTACTAAACAACTTTGAGCCTCAGCAAACAGCAAATTACAACACTTATGTAATCTAACAATTATAAACTCTAATTCCTACTTCTACAAAACACACAAAACTCTCAAGGTATGTGTTCCCAAGTCTTCGAGTTCCTAACTTGAAGACAATGATCCTTTACATAAACATTACAACTCAAAAACCAAACTTAATACATAGAAACTAAGACATCTTACTTTCTAAATAGTATCATCTGGTCCAACTATGTGTTTCTTTAAGCTGTGACACTGTCAAGTCAATTTGTCAATTGCCTTTTTCTGTTTAAGTGCATAAGTGACTGTGCAAGTCACTCCTTTTATTTTAACACAACTCTCCAAAGAGTCCTTCATCATCAGATGTGTTTTCTGTCTCAAGTGGAACTCCCTACTCTTAGTGTTAGATGTGTCTTCTATCTCAAGTGGAACTCCCTACTCGTAGTGTTTGCTGTGAAGTAGAAGTCCTTCCAGAAGTAGATCTCCTTGTTGAAATAGAACTCGTTATTCGACTAAATTTTTTTTTATCTTCGAGTATTGTAATCAAACTCAATCTCTTGATCTACACACGTGATAATCAAGTAGAAGTTATCTACTTTATTATTTTATCTACTTTTTTTTAATTTAGCACTCTTGTCTTCATATATCAATGAACTTGCACTCTTGATTCTACCGCATCAGTGAAACAACTTTAACAATATATTTCATTCATTTTGTCATTCATTAAAACTTCAAGACTCAACACTCTGGATCTAGTCCTGCCTAAGATTACAACGATGATTATAATTATGATAAATGATTTCACCTTTTATGGGAGATAGACAATCTCATTTATTATGATATAAAATTTATCCTGACTTTAGCTAGTACTCTTAAACCAAATATAGGACAGATTTAATTCTAAATTAATCCCTTCAATCAAAAGATCCTTGACTGTACAATTTTTTTTATGCGAGCAACAACAAATAAATAAACAACAGAGTATGTGTTGTGAGTTTATAAGTACGGTTTGAGGAAGGTGATATATACAACTGAATCTGTTTTTTATAAACCCCAAATCAAGTAAAACATATAAATTTTTCTAATGAGATCAATATATTTAATTGGATAAAATTGGGAAATTAGGACTGGTTTGGTTGGGCAACAAGTTATCTTGGGATAACTTATCCTGGGATAACTTATTCCGGAACTGTTGTTCCACCCTATATGTTAGAGAAAAATAACACTATAATTTCAGGATAACTTAGGGTAAACTAATCTCGTGATAAGTTATCTCATTATTTATCTCAACCAAACATGGGCCGAACTCATTCTATAATTAATTTTAGAATTAGTTATCCCTTATCCCTCATAGTAAATGAGCCCCTATGGTATTTCCTAGACTGCTTATTGGCATATCATTCTGCAGTTAGAAAAGGACATTTTTGGACCTTAAAAAAATGTTAAGGAGATATTTGAACTATTTATGATAGGTTAATGATATTTTTGATCCTTTTCTGATTACACAATTACTCCATATAAAATCCATCTCTGTTTCGAGGCATAACAACCATCGCTTTATTGCACATCACATAACAATCTCTATATTATTATTCATCATATGAATAACTCTATAAGCATTGAGTTAGGTACATGAATCAAGTGTAAAGATATGGATGGGGGCAAATGAAGAGCAAGAAAAAGGTAAGGAAGAACTTATAGAATGGTCCAAGATTTTGGAAGAAGAGCTGGGAGACAAACTTTATTTTGGGGGAGATGTATTTGGATTTGTAGATATTACCCTTGTTCCTTTCTACAATTGGTTTATTGTCTTCAAGACCATTGCAAATTTCTACATAATTGAAACAGAATGCCCCAAGCTAGTGATGTGGGGAGGAAGGTGCTTGAATAGACACTCTGTATCTAAGTCTCTTCCTACTAAAGATCAAGTTTATCAAGCTTATTTGGAGTTCAAGAAAGGGTGGACACATGGTCAGTAAACACATAGACGGATTCAAAATTTTAATTTCCTGAATGCAGGGTTCAAATTTTAATGACCAAACACATCATCTTGTTTGAGTTATACGTTTATTTATGATACTAGATCCGCCTCTTATGGGGACCATACTGCGTGAGTAATTCTAATGGTTTAAGATTTTCATTTAAGTTGATTGTTCGAGTCATGTAAAGACTAAGTAAGAATATTACCTTGATAAAGGGCGTATCTATATGAAGGAACACCAGTTTACGTGTATATATTTTAAAGACTACTTAAGTGTGCTTCCATACTCAAAAAGTTCTAATCCGACGATTATTGTTATCTTTTTTTTTTTTTGGTAGTGAACTTGGGATTCAAATATCAACGTTTGTGGTTGTGTGTGCTGGCGTATTGAAGTTTCTGTTCTCCTTTTGTCACTGCAAAATTTTGTACAATTGAATCAAAATACTATACTAAAATTAACAGTAGTGAAGGATGTCACATGTGATCAACTGATCTCAATTTGATTCGAATATAAGTGTATTAGTTAAAATCACTAAATATACTAATTTGAACCTATAATTCTGGAAGTATAATGAATTCATAGTAAGAACCATAAGCTTCATGAGCACTTGGACATGAAATCTAAATTTATCATTTCATAATAGTGTACCTATTTGTTTTTTAAAATTCTGGATCTACCTACACAGTTGATCCTCTTGGATGAAATAGGACAAATAGAGTAGAACCATTAAAATTATATCTAATCCTTTCTTTTTTGCTAGTTTGACACTTTATATGCCTTTTGGAACATGAAATGAAAAAAAATATATGAAATGCAGTACCATCGAGATATAATATATTCATCACTCTACAATATTCTTGCGCATACAATACGGACTTTTGAACCGAATTATTTTTTTTTTTTGTTTTTTTTTTTAAAAGTAGTAAATTCACTAGTGAGCTGTTTAGGTTAGTTTTATTATTTTATTAAAAGCAAAAAGTGAACCTCAAAGTGTAACAACCCCAAAGTCGTGCACGTCCGTAGTAGCTTTTCTAGGCGTTTAGGGTCATTACTAGTGGGATAGCCCGAGCGCTGTCCGAACCCAACAATAGTAATTCACAAGGGGTAAAAATAAGGATAAATTCCAAGGAAAAAAGTCAGTTTTTGTTTTTTGGTATTTTACGATTAGAATTACATTAGGACTAATCAGAGAGAACGAAGCGTGTATTATATAATAATAATTACATGGTGCTGTAGAAACATTTTGGGGAATTGCATGCGGTGGTTGAAAAATCTATGATGCTGCAACAGTCTTCTTGGAGGATGATGAAAATCAGACATATTCACAAGCCAATAGATCACAAAATGACGGATCTTGATCTCACCATCACCTATTTCAACATCCCAATTTACATGAGCTGGATCACCGACATACTAAAATAGAAAGATAATTATATACTCACCCTTTACGCAAATAAGCTTTTGACATTGGAAGATCCAACTCAATGATCTTGTTCTCATCAACAACAGTTTCTGCTCACATGAAAACATAACTACAGTTACTACCCACCTTAGAACTACTAATTAGTATAGACATAAAATAAGGTTACTATTAACAGTATACAGTGAAATATGATGATGTATGTAAAACACATCCAAGTAGGATTCAGGAAAATATCAGACTTTGATGCATATATATACATAATTGGGCATATAGAGATGTCTTTCCAGGATGTGATACCAATGAACCTCATTCAAACTTAATAGAACATTCTAAAACAAGCAGAAATACCACACAAAAAAGTGTCCACAATCCCAGCTTATTCTGTTACTAAAAGAGGCAATCACGGTTGCCTTTGTGAATCCTCATATTCGTTCTGATAGTCCATCTCATTCGAGATTATAAAATTCAGAAGATTCTCTTAAATCTTAAACTAATCAATTAACAAAAGTACCACAGGAAAAAAGTTTCCATGGCCATAGATTCTTCTATTACCAAAATAGTGGCAATAAGGGTTGGCTTTGTGAATCCCCCCTATTCATTCTTTATTTTTTTTGATAACCGTGGTGTCGGTAGTTTATTTCTCAAACAACATCCACATTAATGTAGAGCTATATATGTAGTTCTACTACCTTTCTTGATCGAATGTGTTTAAGAGTAGAATCAAGCTGGTGCTCCAGATTCTGAAGTTCTTTCAGATTTAACGAATTTAATTCTTCTCCTGCATAATGCCTGCAAACATCAAAATTGAACCACCAACAAAATTTTCAGGCAATATTCTGCAAAACCTCAAGTCTGGCCTTAAGTTTGGCATATTCCAGATTTTAGCTTTCCTGCACCAAATTAATTTTACTACATCGTCCTCAGAAATGAAAACAACAGTGAAGCGAACATAGCAACTAATAATGAAACACTAACAACAACAAATTAGTGCAATAACCGAAACACCTCTACAATCAATCAATCAAAGAGATAAAATTGTGAGCAACTCTTAATCAAAGCAATAAAACTAAAGAAAACTAACTGAGCAGATGACTTCTGTTGGTTCAAAGATACTGACTTCGCATAAAGATGAAGTGCTGGGTTTGGTATCGGTATACAACAACAACAACATACCCTGTGTATTCCCAGATGTGGAGTCTAGGGAGGGTAGACTTGTAGAGCATACTTACACCTTACCCCTACCTCGTGTAGATAGAGAGGACATGTCTTTACAGTGACCAAATATAGAGAAGATTTCCCAGGAAAGTACCAATTTTTCTGTAAGTTTTTGGAAGAAAGATTCGTCCCCTGCTAGAACCAATCAATCAAAGAGATAAAACAGAAAGTAACACTTAACCAAAGCAACAAAACAAAGGCATACTAATTGAGCACATCTCTTCTTTTGGGTATACAAATGTCAAAGATAGTGTCATTTAGATATACACACATTAGAAAAAAAAGATCCAGTATATACAATTCATGTACATCGCAAACTTGTGAGAAATCAAGCAGAAACAATGGCTATCTGAAAAATATAGTGCGTGAACTTGAACATAATCTGCACCAAGACATCTTCTACCAAAGAAACATCATCTTTCTCGACAACATAGTAGGACAGAAGGTTCTTTAAGTCTAAGCTGGCTCCGTAGCACAAAGTTGATTTTAAGTTATGCCTAACGAAGGAAGTAACATAAGTCCGAAAAGTCATGTAGATTATAGAGAAAAACATAAACATTGTAGGAACTTTGGCACAACACTCTAACGCTTAGTAAAAAAATGTAATAAGTTTCATATTATCCCTAAAAGAATGTGAAACAACATAAGATTAAGAAAAATAAAACATCAACTTCCAAGGGGTCCAACTTGAAAGATAGAAGAAATAAAAGATATCACTTTAGGCTAACGCTATTGATGTTTACACGTGCAGTTGGCGGAATTTGTCTCCTATACAACCTATTCAAGCGAAAAGTCACAAATAATTTGTTCAAGAAAATTCTCACAATCACAATAAGTTCTTGACTTTCGTAGATAATTTCTTTTGATGGTTAGGCTTCTATACCTTCATATGAGGTAATGGTATGGATTGCGTACACTTTCCCCTCTTGAGACCCCACTTTGTAGGACTTAACCGGATATGTTGTTGTTGTTGTGGTAAGGCTTCTATAAGATTGTTTTCCTCTAACCAACGCATAAAGGAAACATCTGGAGATGGTGGGAGCTGGTAATATAATAAAAAATTATACTTTAGGTTTTGTGACAATTAAGATAATCTGCTGCTATAATGGAAAAAGGGAGCCACATTTAAAAACTTCTTGAAAAAATATATAATAAGCATGAAAAGACATAAGATAGAGGATTGATGCATTGACCTTTCTTTTATCAACTATTACGAACAGCCATGAATCCCCCATGATACCTAGTATATACATGTCCATGGTGTATTACAAAACATTCTCCTCATTAAGCGTATGTAATAGAATAGAGTGAAAAAGTCCGCTCGAAATCAAAGGGGTACTAACTAACAGTTGATTACCCTCCGAACATAGCAGCAGAACAACACCAACTAATATCACTTAGAAGAACTAATGTAGGAACATCTCATCCCAAGTAACTGCTGGGTATGATGCCAAGTCAAACAACAACTATGTTCCGATCAAAGTAAAAAGTATTGATATTCTCGGAAACAAGTTACATTAGAACAGCCAGGTTGCAATTAAGTTTCAAAAAATGTTTCTACAAATTTGGAAAAGTTCTATGAGTAATAGCTTGTATATATTAGTAAACACATTTTGTATGGCATGATTTTTCTCTATCAAGTCGACCAGTTAAACAGCTTTACCTGGCAATAAGGAATATTCTTTGTAGCAGCCCCAGTTGGATCACCCTCTCTGCTGCAAATATCTCATGTGCTCTTATCCTTTCAACTATTTTAAGTGCATTTTTTATGGGAATCAAATTATTTGCACCTGCAGCATACAGGTAACAGAAATATAAGAGATAATAATGCAATCATATTGACACACTGAGCAGTGAGATATAGGCATTTAACGTGTCACGACCCGAACTAGGGCCTGGCCATGACGGACATCCCGAACCATAAAGGCCCGGGCTCCTACTCTATCTGGTAATCATGCACAACATTCACATAATAAAAGGAGATGCGAAAATATAATCTGATACGGAAACATGGTCATACTCTGGATTTAGTTTAACAATAAGGAATGAAATCCGAACTCAACTAAACAACATCTGGAACAAAGCCCCCAGTAGACCAAAACAACGGAATAACATAATCTGAAATAACAGACCTTCTGGAACAAAGACGGCTCACCACTGCACAGATCACTTCTCTCTGGGATACTCTACTGATTAGTCGGACCCTTAGACTGAGCCTCCAAACCTGGGAGGTAGGGGGTCAATAAAGATGTACTGGTACGCAGAGCAAATTCAAAATAATAATTTATATTCAACATATATGAGAGCAATTTAAAAACAGTTCATAAACATATCATAGAGTAAGAAATCTCATGGGTATTTCTGAAAGACTCTGAAAGAAAATCATCTGAACTCTGAGACATTCTTTATTTTACTTCTGTGCTAGGTGGTATACCCTACAACTCTGAAACTCCACGGCCATATGGAATACGCCATTGACTCGGCGGGGAAGCCTCCAACCCAAGTGTGCCGCAAGGGTTGGAGTCTCTGACTCTGCTACGCCACACGACCATCGCCAACGTAAAAATACATGTAATAAATCTCTGTTTCAAAACGTAAATCTGGGACCACCATATCGATAAATCATTTCAAGAAACTCTTTCTTAAAGCTCATGTAAACATATGCAAGAAACTCTTTTTTTCACCATTTCAAATACACAAGGTGGTCATGTCAAAGATATCAATCATATGCAATTCTTTCTTTTTGAAGACAGACGAAATCATAATAAGAAACTACCTCTCATTATCATCAAAATCATGTTAAATACTTAAACATTGAAAAGATCCCTTTAAAACATCAAACAAGTATCTTAAATCATTCCCAACAAGTTCATCAACTTTAAATATTCAAAGAGAGAAATTTCAATAATAATGCTCTCTATCAGGTCTTCAACATCATACATATTCATATAGGTTTAAATCAATTTAAGGGGGAAAGGCCTAAAGACCAAAACAATAATATCATCAACACACCCAAGATGCGAAATTTAAATCATAAGTTCCAAAATCCCTTTAAAATTCATGCTTGATAATCTTTAAATCATGTTCTAGTGTTGAGGAGCCCATGTAGTTTTTTTGAATAAATCCCACGTACCTTTATTTAGGAAATTAAAGGATGATTTTTGATGCCCACGGCTTGGGGATTCCAAATCTTCAATCAATTTCTAAAACCCATGGTTGGATCTTGAGTTGTTTGGATTTTATTATTTGAAACCCTAAGGAGTGTTCTTGATGGTTTCTAATGAAAATATTAATAATGAGGTCATTTGGTATTAAAATCTCGTCTTTAAGCTGATAAGGGGTTGAAAAATACCCAATATATCCTCAATGAGACAGAATAAAAATATAACTGAGTGTCTAATTTTATGGACCACCGCGACGCGTTACGATCACGGTGGCTCACTGGAAATTGATGAATGGAATTTTTAAGGTCACCGCACTGGTTGGGACCTGGAACTTCAACGCGACGCGCCACAATCACGCTATGTTACTAGAATTTGACAATTGCTAAATAGGCCCACTCCGCAATGCGCCAAGCACCAAAATGATGGTGTTTTACGATTAGGACTTAAATTAGCCATAACTTCTTACCTGGGTATCGGATTTGGGTGAATCTTATATCGACGGAAAGCTCATTCAATTTCCCACATGATAAAACGTTAAAATTATATATGGTTTAAACTTTACTCACTTTAGAAGCCAAAAATAAGACTAAGTCTCTTTGACACTATTATAGTCATTTAACTCTAAGAGCATATTACCACGAGCTAACGCATGGATGATTTTGTGGGGTGTTACCTAACGTCTATAAAAACAAATACATTCTTGTTGATTTAGAGCAGATAAAAATGTTGGAGTAGTAACCTATTCGAGTGGTAACCTATTCACTTTCGATGAGAGATACTTGAGAGGAAAAGTTTTGAACATGTTCACTGCACACATTTCATATACTGCACCAATCAAGCATAGTTACTACTACTATTGGTCATCGATCAAGTTCCTTTCTGTAAAGCTATTTTGGAGACTCAGGGAGGATAATCATGAGTCCAAACTGAATAATTGCTGGAAGTCCAGCAATGCCAAGCATCCAACACCACGCTTCCTTCACCTGAAAACAAGTTAGACACGATTAACTACGGTTCTTAGATAGACTAAGTAGACCAAAAAACATGCATAAGGAAGAACACTACCAGTCGTAAAACCTAAACAAAAAATATACATGCATGGTGTCCTGTGACTTTATGGAAACAAAGAGTTCTATATTGGAATGTGCTTCTTAAGTATTATTTACAAAGCAATAGAACACTACTTTGCTCAATCCACACCAATTATTTCCTGTGTTTCTCAAGTCCTATCTCTTCTATTTAATTCTCTTTGATCAAAATGTTTCAAGGTTAATTGTTATTTGCAATTAAGAACCGCCCGGAATTAAAAGGCATTAATAAATAAAAAACTTAAGAAAAGGAAATACATAAAGGCTTCACGAGATGTCGGATACCTATTGTTGTTTTTCAATATTTTCGGGTACAAGAATTTGTAATTTGACACAATAACTTCAACACTAGTTCAAGTTTAAAACAAGAACACTATGAAGTACAACAACACCCTCAATACAAGATCAAAGTGATCTTTCTAAGAAGTGTGTTTTATTTTTGTAGAAATTAAGATGAAACAGAAATGTAAAGCCAAGTCCCCTGACTTCACGGAGTGTCCTTAAGGAATAATTCCCCTCATTGTACCTGAGGTTTTAGAATCTTCCTTCCAGGATAAAATGGCTTTCAATCCAACTATAGTGGTACCTCAAATAATTGGATTCGTCGAACTCACTCAACGATTTGATTGATCACAAGGAATGTTTTGAATACAAGAAAAGTTTGTATTTCAAAAAATTTTTCATCCCAAAACCTGTGAATAAATGCAGGTTTATATAGCTATCAAGTGCCCCTTCCGAAAGATGGCAATGGTTCATCCAAAAAGGTGTATCCTTCGGAAGAGTCTTGTCTATTCATTCGAAACATTGTGTCTTTTTCTAAACAGACATAACTATCTGAACAGTTACTCCTTTTCCAAAACAATATGTCTTTTCATAAAAGGTTGTGTCCCTTTATTTTTTATTCACACCAATTGAACCCAACAATCCCCTACATGAATGGGGAATGACTATTCTTTGTAAAACTTTATGGACAAATATATGATCATCAAGCAAAGACTGATTGCATCTGGATAAGTGGGTTTTCCTTTGAACTTTCCATAGTGAACATGCATCGGATGCACTCGGTCAATCGGTAGATTTGATATCTTTGAACCGTCGAGCTTTAATGTACATCTAGACAACACATGTCACACAATCAGCCTCTTACCATTTATTGTTCTCGCAGTTTTGTTCTTTTCAACCATGAACACGTCCTGGTTTTATGAGAGCTTAGAGAATAGACTTTTACTAATATTCTCCTTGAAGCAGCTTCCACTTCGCCCTTACATAAGTGATTTATAAATGCTCAATCCTATAGATTTAAACTATTTGGTCAAATCTGACAAATTTAGATAATCATTAAAAGACTTTTCACCTTAAGTCTTATCCTTGTTTCTTAAACATTATCTACATTATGAGAATGGGTTGGTATTTTGACAATGTTGTCAGACACAACTTTGTTTGATCTCCTTAAACCTAGCGCTTGGGATCTCCAGTCTGCTAGGTAGAGTTACCGCTTTGCTGACTTGTCCTAGGCGTTAAAACCATTCTCTTGGATGCTCTCTCAACTTTTTCTCTAGATAGACCTTTTGTAAGTGGATCTGACATATTATCCTTTGATTTTACATAGTCATCAGTGATAATTCCACTAGAGAGAAGTTCTCTAACCATATTATTTCTTCGTCTTATGTGACGAGATTTACCATTGTACATCATGATCCCCGCCCTACCTATCGCCGCTTGGCTATCACAGTGTAAATATATTGGTGCCACTGGTTTAGGCCAATAAGGAATATCTTCTAAGAAATTCCGGAGCCATTCTGCTTCTTCACTGGCTTTATCTAATGTGATAAATTTAGATTCCATTATAGAGTAAGCAATACAAGTCTGTTTGGATGATTTCCAAGAGACCGCTCCTCCACCAATAGTAAATACATATCCACTCGTGGATTTTACTTCGTTCGATCCGGTGATCCAATTTGCATCACTATGTCCTTCAAGTACCGCAGGATATTTATTATAATGCAAAGTATAGTCTTGAGTGTATTTAAGATACCCCAAAACTTTTTTCATTGCCATCCAATGAGTTTTATTAGGATTACTCGTGTACCGACTCAACTTAATAATAGCACATATTATGGCTGGTTGTGTACAGTTTATTAAATACATTAAATATCCCAATACACTTGCGTACTCCAATTGTGAGTCAATTTCACCTTCATTCTTTCAAAGTGCAAAGCTCACATCTAATGGAATCTTGGCAATACTAAATTCCATATACTTGAATTTGTCAAGTACCATTTCGATGCAATGAGACTGTGACAATGCCAACCCTTGTGGAGTTCTATGGATTCTTATCCCTAAGATCACATCTGCAACTCCAAGGTCTTTTATATCGAACTTGCTCTCGAGCATTTATTTCGTTGCATTTATGCCTGAAATGTCTCTATTGATGATCAACATATCATCCACATATAAACAAACAATGACTTGGTGATTTGGAGTGTCTTTAATATAAACACATTTATCACATTCGTTAATTTTGAATCCGTTTGCCAACATGGTTTGGTCAAACTTTGCATGCCATTGCTTAGGTTCTTGTTTTAGTCCATGAACTAACTTAACAAGTTTGTACACCTTATTTTCTTTTCCTTGAACCACAAAACCCTCAGGTTATTCCATGTAAATTTCTTCCTTTAATTCTCCATTTTGGAATATGGTTTTCACATCCATTTGATGGATTTCAAGACCATATACTGCCGCCAAGGAAATTAATATTCGAATCGACATTATCCTTGTTACTGGCGAGTATGTATCAATGTAATCAAGGCTTTCTTTTTGTTTGAAGCCTATTACTACAAGTCTTTCCTTATATTTGTCAATAGTACTATCCGCTTTCATTTTCCTTTTGAAGATCCATTTAGATCCTAAAGGTTTGTGTCCTGGAGGAAGATCAACCAATTTCCACGTATGGTTCCTTAAGATTGAATCAATCTTACTATCGACTGCCTCTTTCCAAAAGGATGAGTCCGAAGATGTCATCGCTTCCTTAAATGTTTGAGGCTCATTTTCTAAGAGAAATATTATAAAATCTGATCCAAACGAAGTTGACATTCTTTGATGTGTATTACGTCTTGGATTCTCATCATTATGTATATTCTCACTTGGTTCATCTCGAGGTCGTTTAGACCCTCCAATAGAATGTTCATGTCTAGTTTTATATGGATAAATGCTTTCAAAGAATTCAGCATTATCTAAATCAATTATTGTATTTTCATTAATATCTGGATGTTCGAATTTATAAATCATAAACTGACATGCTTTACTACTTTTAGTATATCCTATGAACACGCAGTCCACCGTCTAAGGTCCTATTTTAACCCTTTTTTGCATTGAAACTTAGGTCTTTGCTAGGCACCCCTATGATGTGTGAGCAGATGCTAACACATTTAAGGCTTTTAACTCTAAATAATTATGAAGTCTTAAGCAACTTTTGTTATTTTTGATTGTTTTTATTGTTTTAAAGCAGATGTAAGTGATTGAGGAGGGAACTAAAGAAAAGAAGAACAAAATTAGTTGAAATCTGGTGCAAATAAGATAAAGTGTAGCTGACGACATCTTTGAAGCGTTGTCAGACATGTGAAAGGCTATCATAATTGCCATCAATCTTATATAAAAGCTAAAGAATTGAAGGGAAGTGTGACGACATTTCTGAAGCGCCGTCAAAACTTTGACAAGGCGTCAAAATCGCCGTCAACTCGAAGCAAAACATGATAATTTCCAATGAGGATGTGACCACATTTCTCACATGCCATCACATATTTGACACGCTGTCAAATATTGTCGTCAGGAGAAGCAAAAAATGCTATTATACTGGAAGCTTTGACAATATTCCACAAAAGCCGTCAGGTGTCTGACAAGCCATTAAAAATGGCATCGTCTATTTTGAGAAAAAGTTGAAACTTGAGATTTGCTTCCTTAAATAGCCTTTTCTATTTAAGGGCATAGTTTTTAGGTTTTATTACATCCATAAACTTATAAAATGTGGTCTTTAATTCTCTTAGGTGGGGGACTTTGAACTTCATGTATTTGGTCACTTTTCTCTGTAGTTTTTGACTCTCTTAACTTAGAATTCAATTTTCATTCCTTTGATTTAGTTGTGGGAAATTATTATTGTAATTGAAGGAGAATCAACTTTGGATTTCATCTTTTGTAAGTTTAATCGCTTTAAATTATGAATTCAATCATTGTTATCTCTTTCTATCTTATGAGCAACTAAAACTCCTTTAACCTGGATTATGGGATCTAGAGTTAGGTCATGATACGGTGTTAAATACTCAAGGTTTAATAGGTGTTAGTATTTTTTGGTAATTTTGAGATTATAATTTATACTTGTTGGTTGCAAACAATAGGCGTACCTACTTTGGTTTGCTTGAGAAAGAAATCATAAATAGTAGGAAGTGAATTATCAATAGGGACTTGAAAAGGCTTCGTTTAATAATCAGCGTTGTAAAAAGGTTGATTAACCTGAGGTAAAATCTAGGCAATGAGTTGCGATTCCCTAAGTCCGAGAGGATTAGGAAATTAGACACTTAAATAGGTCGAGAGACATTTGAGAATATCATCGATATAGATAGCTTGTCATCCTAACTACAGTGAGAATCTTGAGTTAATTTTAGCATCTATCATGTACCGTAAGCCCTAGTAAACATAATCCTGGTTATCTCATAAAATCTTGGTTACAAACACTGAAAGTAAAGAGACCAACAATTACTTGTTAAACTCAAACCCCCATTTTACTTTCTTTTCGTGCCAGTTATTTGAATTTAACTTGTAGCTTTAGTTTCAAACTAATTCAATCGACACTTACATTATTCCCTGTGGATTCGACCCCGACTTCAAAGTTGGGTAAATATATTGAAGACGACCGCCTTGCACTAAATTAACGTGTAAATTGAGCGTTATCACCCCATACTTTGAAATATTTCAAGTTGGGTTTCCTTCTTTTCCATTTTTTATAAGGAATTGATTGTGTCTTACTATAGAGAACTCTATTAAGTATACGGTTGGCTGTAAGGATAGCCTTCCCCTACAAGTTTTGCGGTAAACCTGAACTTATAAGTAAGACATTCATCATTTCCTTCAAAGTATATTTTTTTCTTTCCGCAATTCTATTATATTTAGGTGAATACGGGGCCGTATTTTGATGAACAATTCCATCCTCTACACATATTTTGGCGAAGGGAGATTTATATTCCCCGCCCCTATCACTTCTTATAGTTTTGATCTTTTTCTCTAACTAATTTTCAACTTCAGTTTTGTATTTCCTAAACGCATCTATTGCTTCATCCTTACTATTTAGCAAGAAGACATAATAATATCTAGTGCAATTGTCAATAAAAGTTATGAAATACTTTTTCCCACCACTTGATGGTGTTGACTTCATATCACAAATGTCAGTGTGGATTAAGTCTAAGGGATTGGAATTTCTTTCAATAGACTTATACGGATGCTTAGCATACTTTGATTCCACACAAGTTTGACACTTTGATTTATTGCTCTCAAAGTTTGGCAAAACTTCTAAGTTAATCAGTTTTCATAGTGTTTTGTAATTAACATGGCCTAGTCGTTCATGCCACAAATTGGGAGACTCAAGAAAGTAAGAAGAATTTGAACTTTTATTGATTTCAACATTCATTACATTCATTTTGAATAGGCCCTCATTGAGGTAGCCTTTTCCTACATACACTTCTCCTTTAATAAGTACAATTTTTCCGAAAATAAATACATATTTGAATCCGTTCTTGTCTAGAAGTAAAATAGAAATCAAGTTCTTTCGTAACTCAGGAACATACAAGACCTTGTTAAGTGTCAACACTTTCCCAGAAGTCATCTTCAAGCACACTTTTTCTGTTCCTTTTACTTTTGCAGTAGCAGAGTTTGCCATGTAGATCTTTTCTTCTACTTGATCCAGAGCGAATGTCGAAAAGAACTCCTTGTTAGCACAAACATGGCAGGTGACACCAGAAGCCATCCACCATTCATGATGATTTCCCACCAAGTTGCATTCAAAAAGCATAGCACACATATCATCTATTTCTTTCTTAGACTCAGCCAGATTTGCTTGGTCTTTCTTCTTTCCTTTCCTTGGGGCACGACAATCCGTAGACTTATGGCCAATCTTTCCACAGTTGAAGAACTTTTCCTTGAATTTCTTCTTGGGTTGATTGCTTTCATTTCTAGTTTTCTTTCGCTTTTTAGAGTTGTTTTGGTCATCTTCTACAATGTTTGCTCCACTCATTGCAGAATTTCCTCTTGACCTTTTTCCGTAGCCTTATTATCTTATTTAATGCGTAGTCGTACAATCAGATCTATGACTGACATCTTCTTACATTTGAGTTTCAAATAGTTTTTGAAGTCTTTCCATATAGGTGGTAGCTTCTCTATTATTGCTGCTACTTGAAACGTTTCATTCACAATTAAACCTACAATAAAGTTCATGTGAATACTAAGAATATTTTTAAATTGTTTAACAACAGTATTTATCAAAATCATACCTTTCGCTAGGAGATCATGGATGATCACTTGCAGTTCCTGCACTTGGGAAACAATAGACTTTTTGTCTATCATTTTGTACTCCAGGAATCTTGTAACAAAGAACTTTTTAGTTCCGGCATCTTCATCTTGTAATTCCATTCTAGTGCTCCCCATAACTCTTTTGCAGTCTTGGTTCCGGTATACATATTGTAAAGTTCATCTTGGAGACCCCTCAAGATATAATTCCTGCAAAGAAAATCTGAGTGTTTCTAAGCCTCCACAATCACGAAGTGTTTTTCTTAGAGGTTCCCTCGGGCACCTCCGGAGCTTCCTCAACCGTAAACCTTCGAAGACACGAAGTTGTGAGGTAGAAGAATATTTTCTGCTGCCATCTCTTGAAGTCAATACCCGTGAACTTTCCAGGTTTCTCCGCCGGTGCCATAGCTTGCGGAGCATTAGTACGACTCATCATGGCAATACTAGTTGCCGCCATAGTTATTCTAGCATCATGCATTTGACTATCAGTCGTCATTTTCCTATCACCACAAGACAGTACCTTAGGTATATCGAAATACTTATTAAAAAATTGCAGCAACTTCAAACATTTCTTGTTTCTAGTTTAACGATGAAATTTTTATGACTTTCAATCATCAACCGAGTGATCTTTAACTTGTGATGAAGATTTTATTTTTTCAAATCACTAGTTAAGTTCAAATAGAGTAGAAAGCTAAAAGATTTAATATCCAGAAACCAAGCTATAAAGATTCAAAAAAAAACTTTAGTGAAAAGAAAATTTCACCAAACAAACAAAAAAAAATCTTTTTCTAAAAATTATTCCTTAAGATTGTAGTTTTTCAACGTTTTCGGGTACAAGAATCTGTAATTTGACACAATAACTTCAACACTAGTTCAAGTTTAAAACAAGAACACTATAAAGTACAAAAAAACCCTCAACACAAGATCAAAGTGATCTTTCTAAGAAGTGTGTTTTTAAGATGAAACAGAAATGTAAAGCCAAGTACCCCGACTTTTCGGAGTTTCCTTAAGGAATAATTCCCTTCACTGTACCCGAGGTTTTGGAATCTTTCTTCCAGGATAAAATGGCTTTCAATCCAACTATAGTGGTACCTCAAATAATTGGATTTGTCGAACTCACTCAACTATTTGATTGATCACAAGGAATGTTTTGAAGACAAGAAAAGTTTGTATTTCAGAAAATTTTTCATCCCAAAACCTGTGGATAAATGTAGGTTTATATAGCCATCAAGTGCCCCTTCCAAAAGATGGCAATGGTTCATCCAAAAAGGTGTATCCTTTGGAAGAGTCGTGTTTGTTCATTCGAAACATTGTGTCTTTTTCTGAATAGACACAATTATCTGAACAGTCACTCATTTTTCAAAACAATATGTCTTTTCATAAAAGGTTGTGTCCCTCCATTTTTAATTCACATCAATTGAACCCAACACCTATCACAAAAGAGGTTTACATTTCTCGCACTAAAGCTTAATTTCATTACCGTGAAAAGTTTTCAGGAAGCATTAAAGGATAAGTCTTCAAAAGCTAATCATATTGCACAGTGTAGAAAATAATGTTATTCAATGTAAAGTTAACAAATTATTTATTCTTATTATTATTTTGTGAAGAAAAAAATAGTGTTAAGATATAAGTAAATACGCAAGCATTGCAAGGCCTAGATCAAGAAAACGATGAGCTTCTGCTTCAAAAGGATTGAAATTCTTTTGTGTGTGGTCAACACTGGCATCCTTCAAATAATACAACCTCATATTCTTCCTAAAAATAGAATCTTGAATCAGAATAGATTTAATAAACCCAAAAAGTTGTCTAGTTGAAAATCTAAGTCGGAGGGATTAAGAGATACCTATCTAGTAGCCTTTTGTGATTAAACGTTGCTTCACTGACTGAAGGTATGGCTCCGTTTATTCTAGGAATATGCTACACAATTAATAATGCAATTTGTTATAAGAAACTTAATCAACATTCAAGACGGTATATCCACACAAAAAATTCCTCACGGTCAAGCTAAATGCTATCTTGAAAATTATGTATAATTGCTAAAGGAACATTAGTTACAACAAATATTCAATAATTAAAGCTAAAATCATAAACTACTACAACCACCTCCAAGAAGACCCCAAAAGGATTAAACTTTAACAATATCTTTTCTCAAAAGATCCGAGAGATAGAGAGAGTAAAGAAAGCATGTGAGGTTGTGGTAGTTTGCTCTGAAGTTAAAGATTCCTCACAGGAATTGCCTAAAACTACAACTATTGAAGAAACCAGAAAAAGGATCAGACTTGAGCAATATAACATCATTTTTCAAAATATGCAAAAGATAAAATTAATAAAAAAAATATGGGGTTTTGTCAGCCTTCTCTGAATTGCTTAAAGGTATTCCAACAACTATTCAAGAAATAAAAAAAATGATCAGACTTGAGCTACATCATAATATTCCTCAAAAAGATTCAAGACACAAATTAAGAAAGTAGAAGCTAAAATTTTGTTAGTTTTATCTAAATTACCCAAAACTACTCCAATAACAATTCAAGAAATCCAAAAAGATCAAACTTTAGCAATATCATGACGAAGCAAGAAAATAGAATCTGAAATTTTCCTAATCAGCTTTGAAGCTCGAGATTCCTCAATAGAATTGCCTAAAACTCCAACAATTGTTCAAGAAACCAAAAAGGATCAATAAGCCAACAACGAATAAACTTGCAAACTATGTATAATTGTTAAAGGAGTAAAGAAAGAATTGTCAAATAAAATTATAACAAAGAAAAATTGAATCTTTTTGAAATTTGAAGAAGAAAAAACACGACTGAAGAAAACTTACACTATTTAAATTGAAGATATTCTGAGTACAAGAAGATTATCAAGAGTAGAACAAAAAAATTCTGAGAATTCTTCAATGGAAAGGAACAGGCTTTCATCGAAAAGAAACAAAGAAAAGGACATATGTTGTCTTTGTCATTCTCAGAGTTACACGTGCACTGAAATTTAAAATTGTCAATTTTTCTTTATTGATGAATATGAAAATAGCCCTTAGGAAGCTAGTAGGACAACCTCCACCTGTCATCTTCCACCTGCCTACTTTATGACACTTCTATATATTAGTAAAGTATAAATAAGGTCTTTTGACATGTTAGAATACATTTGGATTGAGTATTGGATCATAAAAAGATTTCACGGACTGAGAAATATATTAATGCACCATCACAAGGAACTCCACCTTGAGCCCCACGCCACGGAGCATGGGAGATGTGTTGGGTTTGAAATCAAGATGGCATCATGCGGAAGCTTAAAGTTTGCAAACCAAGGTGGTGATAATTCAGACGACAAAGAAAAATATAATAAAAATATATGATTAATGTGATATGGTCAAACGACCTACATATGAAAAATTAACATTGAAAAACATAAAATCTACTGGAGAAAATATCCCCCAAAATAAAATTCTTTTGAAACGACCTAAAAATTTGATAAAATATGTGAAATTTATGATTTTGTGTGATTTGACTGTTTCACCCCTCTCCGTAGTTGCATTATGATATTTTTGGGATGTGGGAGTGATTGACATAATTTTTGATGCATTTTGATATAATTTATGTAATATTGTGATTTTTGATGGCTTCGAGAGCCTCATTTTGGACTTATGTAGATATCGTTTGATCGATGATACGGATGAACGAATGGACCACACTAGTAGCTCCGTAATATCAATTTTAGGCTGGGTATACCTATGGTCTGGGTCCCGGTGGACCCAAGCTCATTTTGACCTATTGGTCAAAAAGTTGGAAAATTGGAAATATGGGCGTGGGACCCATATTTTATCAAAATAACCTCGGATGGAAAATATGATTTTGCCAGCAGATCCAAAATATTAATTTTAGGGTAGTAACATATTTGATATGATTTTATGCCTTTTAAATCTCATTTCAACCCTCGGTTTGAAAAATTATGATTTCGAGTTTCGGGGTCAACTTTGTAAAATGATGTTTTTTGAAAATATGACATCTCCATCGCGTCTAGAACATTGAATTTAGTGTGGTTTCATAGTTTATTTGTGTATATCGGACTCCGAAAGAATCTCGGACACCCTATCAAAATTTGGGGTGAATTTGAAGTGAAAATCTGATGCAATACCAGATTTTTCTACATATAAATACCTCTTTTTCGCTTTTGTTGTTTATTTTTCATCTTTTCTCTTGAGAGTTAAACCCTAAAATAGTTGTGAGCTTAAAAATAAGTTTATGAGAGCTTGGAAAGATAGATTAACACCCTTTTATTGATTTTATTACGGATTAAAGGTAAGAATTCACCTTTTCTTAGTAATTTCTTGATTAATTTCTCAAAACCTCAAAAATCTTAGGGCATGATTTTAAATCCAAATTTCACTCTTTTTTACTTGAGTAATATTTTTATCTTATAATTACTAGTTTTTCATCAATTTAACCTTCAAAACAACTCTGATTCTTGATTTTAACCCTGATTTCAAAGATTTTACCCGATAAAGCTCAAAAATGATTTTTCATCGATTTGAACCTCATTTTTTACTCGATTTAACTTGGATTTTTAGTTGTAGGTTCTTAAAAATATGGGGAACATGCTTTTGAAGTAAAGTTTTGATTTTTCTCTTCTTTTTTGGAAATGCGTTTTGGAAGTCCGTTTTAATCCTGAACCAAAAGTAGTCAATATGGGTGTCTTTGATTTTGTCTTGACACGTAGATTTCATATTTGATATTTTTAGTGGATTTTGGAATTTTTCATGAAAAGTAAGGTCACGGGTTCAAGTGTAGTGGACCAATTTTGGCTTTCGAGCTAGGTTATTACTTAACTCATTCAGACTCTGGATAGTAAATGATTATACAAAATGCATGTTAAGGGTGGAAACTAATCATTAAAAATGGCTATTTATGTGTTGTGCTCGTGTGGGGGCCTATATATGATGTAATTGTCGAAATTGAGTTATTATGTGATATGTGTAACCGTGTGGGGTCCTATGTGATATTGATAGCCTTGGATACCTGTGAAATAATTATATTATGTTGTTAAAATATTTGATAGTAAATGATGATACTGTAACGCCCCGAAGTTTTTCATAGCAAAATTTTATCCCTAAAATATCAAGCATTAGCTTCTAGAATGATTTATACTTTTTTACCGATGGAATCCCTTAGATTTCAACTTTTCATTACGTAGATGACTGAATAATCTTTCCGTTGATATAAGATTCATCCAAAACGGACACTCGGTGAAGAAGTTATGGCTATTTTATGTGCTAATCGAAAAACATCATCATTCTGGTGTTTAGCGCGCCGCAGAGAGGGTTTAATTAGAAATTGTCAAATTCCAGTGGCACATCATGATAGTGGTGCATCGCGGAGGATCCCAATTTCCCATTCATCAATTTCCAGTGAGCCACCGCGATAGTGGCCCGTCGTGGTGGCCCATAAAATCGGGTTCCCAGTTTAATTTTTCCAGCTTCATTCAGAAGTTAACAAGGGTAATTTGGACTTTTTACAAGCCTCTTAAAACATCCAATCAGTAGATTAAGACCTCTACAAGCAGAATATATGATATTCTTAAGATTTTCCTCAAAACAAAAACCCTAGTTCATATACTTCTCCTCGAAGAAACTCAAGATTCAACCGTGGGTTTCAAAACAAATTGAAGATTAGGAATCCCCAAGCCGTGGGCATAAAGAAGCATTCTTTCAATTTCTAGATAGAGGTACGTGGGATTTATCCTAAAAACTACACGGGCTTAAAACCATTAGAGCATAATTTTTAGATTTTTATGCATGAATTTCAAAGGGGTTTTGGAATCTATGTTCTAAATTACGTACTCCAAATGTTTTAATGTTACTATTGTTTTGAACTTGTGGTCCTATTCCCTAAATTGATTTACATGTATACGTATATGTATGGAATTTGAGATTTAAGATCGTTGAGAGCATAAATTATGAACTCCCTCTCGTGTATTGAATTAAAGATTATTGTTTTATGATTTGAAAGATGTTTTTGCAATATTATAGCATTTGAGCATGATTTGAAATTGTTGAGAGGGTGTTTCTTGTTATAAATGTGTTCTTGTGATTAAGAGAAAGAATTGCACGTGAATTGAGAACTTTGACATGACCACCTTGTATTGTACTATTGAAATGGTGGTCCCAAAACTTGTGTTTTGAAAATAAAGATTTATGATAGATTAATAATGGCTCAGAGATGTGACTTGAAAGTCAATGGTATGACGATACCATATGTATTTATGCTATAACGGAGTATGTTTTCAAAGTATGTTTTTTGAGTATGTTTTCAGAGTATTTTTCAAAGCATGTTTTCGGAGTATGTTTTCAGAGACTGGATATTTTGATAGAGTTTTAAAAATGGCTTAAAGAGGGTTAGGTGATTACCCGAAGAAGGCGTGAGTTCAAGGAACTCTTAGCCTGAAACTGTATTTGCCGATACGCGTAGATTATTATTATACGCTGGCGACGGCCATGTGGCGTAGTAGATTTGGAGACTCCGACCCTTACGGCACACTTGGATTGGGGGCTTCACTACCGAGTTAATGGCAATTTTGATATAGCCTATGGAATTTTCAGAGTTGTAGGGTATACCACCTAGCGCAGAAGTAACACAGATTTCTCAAAGTTGAGATAATTTTTACAGAGTCTTTAAAATGCCTATGTGAATTCTTACTATACGATATGTTTATAAACTATTTTAAATTGCTCTCATATATGTTGAATAATAAATGATTATTTTGGATATACTCTGCATACCAGTACATCTATATTGACCCCCCTCCCCCTATCTCTCAGGTTCTGAGACTCAGTCTAGGGGTCCAGATAAGCAGTAGATAATTCAAATAGCTGATTAGATTGTGCAGTGGTGAGCCTTCTCTATTCTAGAAGGCCTGTCTTTTCAGATTATGTCACTTATTTTAGTTTCGGTCTACTGGGGGCCTTGTCTCAGTTTCAGATAGTTGTCAGATTTTCATGTATTAGAGATTTTATAGACTGAACCAGATGTTATTTAGATGTAGTTGATTTGCAGTATTCCATACTTATGTTTAATTTAGAGTTGACCATGTTTCTATAGCAGATTATGTTTCTGCATCTTCTTTATTATATGAATGTTGTGTATGATTACCAGATAGAGATGGGCGTTCTAAGGCTTCATGGTTTGGGATGTCCATCATGGCCAGGCCCTAGTTCGGATCATGACAAACTTAGTATTAGAGCATGGTTCATGGTCCCAAGGTGTCGTGAAATTGCGTTGGGTAGAGTCTTGTTTATGGGTGTATAGCACGCCATACTTATAAGCAGGAGGTTACTAGGCATTTAAGAATGCTCCTCTTCTTTGTGATTTAGTTCATGCTTCAGAGTCTAATCTGTCCCCTAATCAATGACCTCTTGCTTTTCAGAAAACTAGCGATGCCTCCCCATCGCACTAACATTAATGCTCAGGATGATGAAGTCTATTCCACTCATGGGATGTGGACCCGTAATAGAGCTTATACCCCAGAACCTGTTCTACTCTGGGAGTACCTCCTGTACCGACCAGTGATCCCAGAGCTTTCCAAACGTGGGCCAATCGTACTCACCCTCGTGAAGGAGAGGTTTCTAATGCTGAATTCAGATAATCTATTCACATGCTTGCATAACTGGTAGACGCACAGACTCAGAGGTTGGAGGATACTGGGTCTACATCTGTGGGCCAATTCATGAGAATAAACCCACCCAAGTTCTCTGGTGCTAAGGTAGAAGAGAACCCGCAGGAGTTTGTAGACGAAATGAAATTTTTTTTTAAAGTGATGCATGTTGATCAAGTGAAGGGCGTTGAGCTAGCAGCATACCAACTAAAGGATGTAGCAAACCAATGGTACAACGAGTGGGAAGATACGAAGGGTGACAGTGCTGAGCCCACAGATTGGGACGAGTTCGTGGAAGCTTTTCTTGACCGATTTTTTCCTCTGGAGATGAAGGAAGCTAAAGCAGAGGAGTTTATGAACCTTAAGTAGGGTAAGATGAATGTTCAGGATATACTTTAAAGTTTAACCAGCTGGCCCGTTATGCTTTTGAGATGATGAGTAGCATGAGGGCCCGAATGAGGAAGTTTTCTTCCAGCCTTTCAGATAATCTAGTGCTTGAGTGTCAGGGAGCTATACTAAATAGGGATATGGACTTTACTAGACTATCCGTCCACATGCAACAAATTGAGGATAAAAAAAAGAAGATAGCCTAATCTAGGGAAAAGAACAGGCAGGCAAAGAGAGCCAGAGCATCAGACTAGAGTCATAGTCAGCAGCAGAGCGGTAATTGGGGCGGCAAATGGCAAAAGAAAAAGAATTAGGGTAATGCACAGTCGGCAGCTAGTGCTCTAGTGTCCAGACCCACATGTGAGCAAGGCACTTAGAATTTTCGATCTACTTAGGGGCTGAGGATACAGGGTACGCAGTCGTAGGGAAGTGCAGCCCAGACCTTCCGTTCCTATCCGCGCTGTGGGAGATGTGGGAGGAATCATCCAGGGAGATGTTAGTTTGGCGCTTTGGTGTGTTATTCATATGACCAGCCCGACCATATCCAGAGAGACTGTCCAGCAGAAAAGAGTAATGTTGGAGGAGCCAAGTCGCAGGCAAATTCATCTGCACCACCACCTCAAAAGGGTGCCACTTCAGCCACCAGAAATGGTCAGAACCAGTTGTATGCTTTGACCAACCGCCAGGAGGATAAGGCCTTACCAGATGTAGTCACCGGTATGTTGAAAATATTTTCTCGTGATGTGTATGTATTACTTAATCTCGGGTCTACATTATCTTATGTGACCCCATATGTGGCTGTTGGTTTTGGGTTTAAGCCTGATGTGATTGCTGAACCTTTTTCAGTTTCTACCTCAGTGGGAGATTCTGTTATGGCTAGAAGAGTGTATAGAAATTATGTTATGTTTATTTTCAGCTGGGATACTGAGGTAGATCTCACAGAACTTGATATGGTTGATTTTGATGCCATCTTAGAGATGGACTGGCTCCATTCATGCTATGCCACCTTGAATTGTAGGACCCAAAGAATCACTTTTTTTTTTCAAATGAGTCGATGATAGAATGGGAGGGACATTGTCTAGCACCTAGAGGGCATTTCATATCTTATCTCAGGGCCCGTATGCAGCACGGTAAGGTAGTGTCTTATGCATCTAGGCAGTTGAAGAAACATGAGCGGAACTACCCTACTCATAACTTGGAGTTAGAAGCTATGGTTTTTGCAGTTAAGATCTGGCAGAACTATTTGTATGGGGTACATGTTGATATTTTTACTGAACACAAGAGTTTATAGTATGTTTTCTCACAGAAAGAATTGAATCTCAGGCAGAGGCGGAGGTTGGAACTTTTAAAAGACTATGACATGAGCCTGCACTATCATCCGAGAAAGGAAAATATGGTAGCCGATGCCCTCAGTAGGTTGTCTATGGGCAATATTTCTCATGTTGAAGAAGAGAAGAGGGAGATGGTGAAAGATATTCACTAACTTATAAATCTAGGAGTGTGACTTTTAGATTCTGAGGGTGGAGGAATGGTTGTTCATGAGATAGCTAAATCTAGAAGTGCAACTTTTGGATTTCGAGGATGGAGAAGTGGTTGTTCATGAGATACCTAAATCTTCCCTTTGTGCAGAAGTTAAAGAGAAGTAGGTTGAAGATCCCATCTTGATGCAGATCAAGAAAGATGTGGGTCAATAAAAGGTAACGTCATTTGAAATTAGTCGTGATGGTATTTTGAGATACCAGGGTAGGTTGTGTGTGCCAGATGTAGATGGTCTAAGGAAGAGAATCCTTGATGAAGCTCACACGTCGAGGTATATTACTTACCCTAGCTCTACTAAGATGTATCAGGATTTGAAAACCATTTATTGGTGGAATAATATGAAGCGTGATATGGTTAACTATGTTGCCAAGTGTTTGAATTGTCAACAAGTTAAAGTGGAACATTTGAGTTCAGGTGGTTCTTCTCAAGAGATAGATTTGCCTTTGTGGAAGTGGAAGATGATTAATATGGACTTCATTACAGGACTTCCGAGGTCCCGAAACCAGTATGATTCCATTTGGGTGGTTGTAGATAGGTTGACCAAGTAAGCTTACTTTTTACCTGTCAGGACAAATTATTCGGGAGAGGATTATGCCAAGTTGTTAATTGCAGAAATAGTTTGTTTTCATGGGGCACCTATGTCCATCATATTTAATAGAGTTACACAGTTTTCTTCATACTTTTGGAGATTGTTTCAAAAGAGTTTAGGTACCCAAGTGAATTGAGCACGACTTTCCACTCTCAGACAGATAGGTAAGTTGAGCGTGCCATCCAGATCCTTGAGGATATGTTGAGGGCCTGTGTGATTGATTTTAAAGATAGTTGGGTAGATCACTTCCCATTGATAGAGTTCGTATATAATAATAGTTTCCATTCTAGTATTAAGATGACACCATTTGAGGCATTGTATGGGAGAAGATATAGGTTACCAATAGGGTGGTATAAAGTAGGTGAGACCCAGATATTTGGGCCTGATCTTGTTCATCAGGCAATAGAGGATGTGAAAGTCATTAAAGAATGACTTAAGACAGCTCAGAGTCGTCAGAAGTCCTACGCCGATGTTAGAAGGATATCTAGAGTTTGAGGTTGGAGATTGGGTGTTTCTCAAGGTTTCTCCCATGAAGAAGTCATGTGATTTGGGAAGAAAGGTAAGCTGAGTCCTCAAAGGTAAGCTGAGTCCTCGCTATATAGGACCATATCAGATTGTGAGAAGGATGGGTGGAGTTGCATATGAGTTAGAATTGCTAGTTAGTTTGGGTTTGGTTCATCTAGTATTTTATATATCTATGTTGAAGAAGTGTATTGGAGACCATTCTTTAGTGTTGTCTGTCGAAGAAATAAAAGTGGCAAACTCCTTATCCTATGAAGAAGAACCTGTAGAGATTTTGGATCGCCAAGTTAGAAGATTGAGTAACAAAGAGATAGCCTCAGTTAAAGTATTATGGAGAAACCAGAAAATTAAAGAAGCGACTTGGGAATCAGAAATTGACATGAAAGCTAGAAACCCAAACCTTTTTGATCCAATAGATGACGAAATGAAAGGTACAATCCTTGCCTTATTCTTTCTATGCCTTAGTATACTTGAAATTAGACTTGCCTGTATCCCGAGTCAATATTTGGGGACAAATGTTCCCAAGGGGGGGGGGGATATTGTAACACCCCAAAGTTTTTTTTTAGCTAAATTTTGTTCCTAAAATATCAAGCATTGGCTTCTAGAATGGTTTATACTTTTTTCCCAGTGGAATCCCTTATATTTCAACTTTTCATTATGTAGATGACTGAATAAGCTTACCATCGATATAAGATTCATCCAAAATGGACACTCGGTGAAGAAGTTATGGCTATTTTATGTGCTAGTCGAAAAACATCATCATTCTTGTGTTTAGCACGCTACGGAGAAGGTTTAATTAGCAATTGTCAAATTCTAGTGGGATATCGCGATAGTGGAGCATCGCGGAGGATCCCAATTTCCTATTCGTCAATTTCCAATGAGCCACCGCGATAGTGGCGCGTCGTGGTGGCCCATAAAATTGAGTTCTCAGTTTAATTTTTCCAGCTTCGTTCAGAAGTTAACAAGGGTATTTTGGACTTTTACAAGCCTCTTAAAATATCCAAACAATATATTAAGACCTCTACAAGCAGAATATATGACATTCTCAAGATTTTCCTCAAAACAAAAACCCTAGTTCATGTACTTCTCCTCCAAGAAACTCAAGATTCAACCGTGGGTTTTCAAAACAAATTGAAGATTAGGAATCCCCAAGCCATGGGCATCAAGAATCATCCTTTAAATTTCTAGATACAGGTACGTGGGGTTTATCCTAAAAACTACACGGGCTTAAAACCACTAGAGCATGATTTTTAGATTTTTATGCATGAATTTCAAAGGGGTTTTGGAATCTATGTTCTAAATTATGCACTCCCAATGTTTTAATGTTACTATTGCTTTGAACTTGTGGTCCTATCCCCTAAATTGATTTACATGTATACGTATACGTATGGAATTTGAGATTTAAGATTGTTGAGAGCATAAATTATGAACACTCTCTTGTGTATTGAATTAAAGATTATGGTTTTGTGATTTGAAAGATGTTTTTGCAATATTATAGCATTTGAGCATGATTTGAAATTGTTGAGAGGGTGTTTCTTGATATAAATATGTTCTTGTGTGTAAGACAAAGAATTGCATGTGAATTGAAAACTTTGACATGACCACCTTGTACTGTACTACTGAAATGCTTGACAGAGATGAGTTCCTTGCATGTATTTTATGAGGTTTAAGAAAGAGTTTCTGTGAATTGAATTATTGAAATGGTGGTCCCAAAACTTGTGTTTTGAAAATAGAGATTTACGACAAATTAATAATGGCTCAGAGATGTGACTTGCAAGTCAATGGTATGACAATACCGTATGTATTTATGCCATAACAGAGTATATTTTAAGAGTATGTTGTTAGAGTATATTTTCAGAGCATGTTTTCAGAGTATGTTTTCAGAGACTGCATATTTTGATAGAGTTTTAAAAAGTGCTTAAAGAGGGTTAGGTGGTTACCCTAAGAAGGCATGATTTCAAGCAAATTTTAGCCTGAAACTGTATTTGCCGATACGGGTAGATTATTATTGTACACTGGTGATGGCCTTGTGGCGTAGTAGATTCATAGACTCCGACCCTTGCGGCATACTTGGGTTGGGGGCTTCGCTGCCGAGTTAATGGCAGTTTCCATATAGCCCATGGAATTTTTTAGAGTTGTAGAGTATACCACCTAGTGCTGAAGTAACACAGATTTCTCAAAGTTCAGATGATTTTTACAAAGTCTTTAAAATGCCCATGTGAATTCTTACTATATGATATGTTTTTGAACTATTTTAAATTGCTCTCATATATGTTGAATAAATAATTATTATTTTGGATATGCTCTGCATACCAGTACATCAGTATTGACCCCCCCTATCTCTCAGTTTCTGAGACTCAGTCTAGGGGTCCAGATAAGCAATAGATAATTCAGACAGCTGATCAGATTGTGCAGTAGTGAGCCTTCTCTATTCCAGAAGGCTTGTCTTTTCAGATTATATCACTTATTTTAGTTTTAGTCTACTAGGGGCCTTGTCCCAATTTCAGACAGTTGTCAGATTTTTATGTAGTAGAGATTTCGCAGACTGAGTCAAATGTTATTTAGATGTAGTTGATTTGCAGTATTCTATACTTATGTTGAATTCAGAGTTGACCATGTTTCCGTAATAGATTATGTTTTCGTATCTTCTTTATTATATGAATGTTGTGCATGATTACCAGATAGAAAAGGGCATTCTAGGCCTTCATGGTTTGGGATGTCCGTTGCGGCCAGGCCCTAGTTCGGGTCGTGATAGATACAAAATACATGTTAAAGGTGGAAACTAATCATGAAAAAATTGCTATTTATGTGTTGTGCCCATGTGGGGGCTTACATATGATATAATTGTTGAAATTGAGTTATTATGTGATATGTGTAACCGTGTGGGGTCCTTTGAGATATTGATAGCCTTGGATATATGTGAATAATTGTATTGTATTGTTAAAATGCTTAATGTGGTACCATTGGTGTATTGTGATTATATTCATACCTTATTAACATATGTGACATATGGAAATTCATGGATGAAACGAAAATAATGAGTGGATATTAGCTCATATGGTTCTGAAAATGTATCACTGTGGTTGGTTGTAGAAATATATCATGTGGTTGCTTGTGAAAATAATTATTGTGATTGGATGTGAGCATTACATCTTCATATCAAACTCATTCATGAAACATTGGTACCACTATGGTAACATCTGAGAAACACTGACAACACTTTTTAAAAGATATTGTAGCACCGTATAAAACCCTTTCTGAGGGATGTTCCAGAAAGGAGATATGAGATATATGGATTGTATACGGGTTGACGAAGCCTCCATGGGTCCTACGTCGGGAAGCTTTAGCTCCGTAGGTGTATACGGGTGTTGTGCGACTATCCTGGAGGTTGTGCAAAGACCTCGTGCATCATCATCATCATCATTATATACATTGCACTTAATTTATTATGTTTATGTTGTGTTGTATTGACTTATTGACTTATCATCTATGTATTTGTCTTACCAACCTTTACTTGTATTAGATGATCTTGTATCTATATGTTCTTTCTTGTTCTATTTATATGTGACATAATGTATACTTGTGTTCTATATCTTGGTGTGTTTTTGTAATATATGTGTGAGATATATTAGAACTGTTAGTGCAAGCGATGTGGGCTACTATTTTAGGATATTTTCTGATTGCAGGCGATGTGCCCTTAGTGTATATTTTGTATGCTTTATTTATTACTTTGCTTGGTCGGCCTATGATACCTACTGAGTATAAGTGGACCATACTCATGCCTTCGATGTAGGTCCTAGCTCGAGTGCGCCTCAACTTGATTAAGTCAGGCAATTGTTGGAGCTTCCAAGGTAGCGGTTGGACATTCATACATCCAAAGTTCACCTCTTTCTTTCTATAGTAGTTATGTCTTTATTAGTATTCAGAGACAGTTATTATTCCTTTATGGTTATTTTTTCGATATATTTGACTCTTGGATTATACTAGTAGTTCTTACACTATTGACACCTAATTTTTTGTATGATTGGTATTTTGGATAAGTTTTTTCCGCATTGTTATGATTATTTATATGGTTTAGCTTTGTTTTAGAAGCCTTACCTTAGAATATATCTGTCTTTTTCTCTTTTCGTATTAGTTTGGTTGATAGGCTTACTTGTCAAGGTATGCCACGATAAGTGCCATCGTGACCCTCATTTTTGGGTCGTGATAAATTAGTATTAAAGAATCCAGGTTTCATTGGTCTCAATGGTGTAAGAATGATATATCTAATAGAGTCTCGTAGATCGGTACATAGACATCCGTATCTATCTTTGAGAGGCTATAAGATTTCTTTAGGAAACCTCCTTTATTTTATTCCTTATCATGTGAATTCTTTTATATCTTGTGTTCTGAGTTTTGTTTCACTTTTTTTGAATGGATGGTATGGCTTATACTACATATCAGTTGAAGATGATGTGAGAAATTAGTGGATATTATTTGTCAGTTGTAGGCTTGTTGATGCTTCTGAGTTATCATGGGATCAGTTTTTTGATGCCTTTCTAGAGAGATTTATGCCTTTCAGTTTGAGAGATCGTAGGAGGGATGAGTTTGATCATTTAGAGCAGGGCTCCATGACAGTTTTTGAGTATAAGGCATGCTTTCATACCCTGTCTAAATATTCCTATGATAGCATTTACATCAAGTTTGAGAAGATTTAAAAGTTTGTGAATGGTTTGGTTGGCTTTCTTCAGTTGGCTACGTTTCATATAGTTGTGTTTGGAGCTACTCTTTAGAGTATTATGGATCATGCTAAGATGATAGAGGGTATTATTAGTGCATCTCAGAGAGGTGCCAAGAGGGTGCATCATTTTAGTGAGTTCAGGAGTCAGAACTATCGAGGTAGAGATTTTAGAGGCTTTCATGGATACCATGGTAGGCCAGTGTATGTGATTTTATAGAGTTCAGCTAGTGGATCTTCTAGTTCAGCCATTCAGGCTCAGTTGTACTTTTTCTTATTGAGACTGGTCATAAAGGTTGCTCTATGTGTGATGAGATTGGCCATGTGGCCAAGGAATGTTCTAGAAGTGTGTTTAGAGCTGCTCCTATTTCAGCTGTGAGAGGTAGGAGTTCTACTAAAGGTGCAAGAGGTAGAGATGGTAGAGCCCGTGTTGTGATCGTAGGGCTACTCAGCTAGCTGGTAGTTGTGGTTAGTTTTATGCTATACTATCTAGACTGGAGGCAGAGGCTTCTGATGTTATGATTACAGGTACCTGCCTCATTTATTTTAGACCTTCATTTGTATTATTTGATCCCGGATGGACTTTCTCCTATGTATATGTATATTTTGCGTTGAGTTTTGATTCTGTTAGTGAGCCTCTTGACATGCCTATTTGTGTATGTACCTCGATAGGTGATTCATTAGTGATGGATCGGGCGTACCAATCATGTGTTGTGACTTTTGTCGGGCATGAGATTTTGGTAGATTTGCTTGTAATAGATATGGTCAATTTTGATGTTATTTTAGGCATGAATTGGTTGGCTCCTTATTATGTTGTCTTAGATTATTTTTCCAAGATTGTGACTTTAGCTTCATCGAGTGTGCCAAGGATAGCTTGGAAGGGTACATTTCATTCAGGTCCTAGAAGGGTCATATCTTATGTTCAGGCTCATAAATTAGTTAAGAGGGGATGTTTATCTTGCTTGGCCCATATTTGTGACAAAAGTGTTGTTTAGCCTCCTTTCTTGGATTCTGTCCGTATTGTTCGTGAGTTTATGGAGGTGTTCCTTGCGGACTTGCCTAGTATGCCTTTGGATCGAGATATTGATTTTATTATTGATGTTGAGTTGGGCACCAAACCCATTTCTATTCTTTCTTATAGGATGGCCCCAACAGAGTTGAAGAAATTGAAGGATCAGTTGTAGGAGCTATTGGATAAGGGATTTATTCGACCTAGTATTTCATCTTGGGGTGCACCTATCTTGTTTGTGAAAAGAAAGGATGGGTCTATGCGGATGTAAATTGATTATCGATAGTTGAATAAGGAAACAGTTAAGAATAAGTATCCTTTTCCTCGCATCAATGATTTATTTGATCAGCTTCAGGGAGCTGCAGTGTTTTTGAAGATTGATTTGCGGTCTTGTTATCACCAGTTGAGAATTAGAGCTTCATATATTTTGAAAATAGCTTTCTGGACTCGATATGGTCATTATGAGTTCTAGGTCATATCT
The DNA here is from genome assembly GCF_002878395.1 of Capsicum annuum. NCBI lineage: Eukaryota > Viridiplantae > Streptophyta > Magnoliopsida > Solanales > Solanaceae > Capsicum > Capsicum annuum. Next base: position 184,175,377 of record NC_061119.1, read on the forward strand.
TTTGGGTTGACCAATTCTTCTGCCTCATTCATGGAGTTGATGAATCGGGTGTTTTAACCATATCTCAACTCCTTTGTTATTATGTTTATAGATGATTTCTTGGTGTATTCCAAGAGTAAGGTTGAGTATGAGGAGCATTTACAAATTGTGCTTCAGATATTGAGGGATGAAAAGTTATATGCTAAGTTCTCTAAGTGCGAGTTTTTATTGGAGCATGTTTCTTTCTTGGGTCATGCAGTGACTAAGAAAGGTATTATGGTTGATCCAACCAAGGTTGCAGCGGTTCATGATTGGGATAGACCTACTTTGCCCACTGAGATTTGAAGTTTTATTGGTTTGGCCAGGTATTATCAATGTTTTTTTGAAGGTTCCTCTTCCATTTCAGCTCCTTTGACTAAGTTGACTCAAAAAAAGTTTTCCATCTAGTGGTCTGATGCTTGTGAGGTGAGCTTCCAAAAGCTCAAGGACTTATTGACTTCAACTCCTATATTGGCTTTATCCAAGGAGGGCGTAGGCTTTTCCGTGTTTTGTGATATTTTCAGTGTTGGATCAGGTGTTGTGTTGATGTAGGAGGATGAGGTGATTATGTATGCATCTCGTCAGTTAAAGCCTCATGAGAGGAATTATCCTACCCGTGATTTGGAGTTGTACGCAGTTATGTTTGCCTTGAAGTTGTGGAGGCACTACTTGTATGGAATCTGTTGTGAGATCTTCTCAGATCATCGTAGCCTTCAGTACTTCTTTACCAGCAAGATCTTTAAATGAGGAAGCGTCGTTGGCTTAAGTTGCTTAAGGATTATGACTTGACTATTCTCTATCATTCGATCAAGTCTAATATGGTTGAGGATGCCTTAAGCCGAAAGTCGACTAGCATAGGTAGCTTGGCGTATCTTTTGACCCAGGATAGGCTTTTGGCCTTAGAGATTCATTTTTTAGCTAACCAGATGGTTAGGCTTGATATTTTGACATCGGGGAGTGTTTTGGCATTTGTGGATGCTAGATCTTCTTTGAGGGAGCAGATTTAAGCTCATTGGTTTGATGATGTTGGATTGAGGTTGATTCTAGATTAAGTGTGAGTGGGGAGGACAAGGAAGCCTTACTTGATTCAGATGGAGTTTGGAGGATTGGGGGCTGAGTTTGTGTGTCGAGAGTGGTGATTAGATTAGGTTGATCTTGGAAGAGGCCCATTGTTCCAGATATTCTATCCATCTAGGTGTGACTAAGATATATCATGATTTGAGACAACACTACTGTGGGGTGGTATGAGACGATATATAGTGGATTTTATAGCTCGGTAGCTTTATTTCCAATCGGTGAAGTCCGAGCATATGAGATGTGGTGGGTTGCTTCAGAGGTTACCCATTCCCGAGTGGAAGTGGGAACGGATCACTATGAACTTTGTGACTGGTTTTCCTCGTACATCTTATAGTTTTGATAGTGTGTGGGTTATTGTGGATCGATTGACCAAGTCAACTCATTTTATTTCGATTCAGGTCTCATTCAGTACTGAGAGGTTAGCCCATATCTTCATTCATGAGATTATGTGTCTGCATGGTGCGTCGATGTCCATTATTTCAGATCGAGGTTTTGTGTTCACATCTCACTTTTGGAAGACTTTTCAGGATGAGTTGGGTACTCAGGTTGATCCTAGCATAGCATTTCACCCCAGACTGATGGCCAGTCAGAGTGGACTATCCAGGTTTTGGAGGATATACTTCACGCATGCGCGATGGATTTTGGTGGCCAGTGGGAGCAACATTTGGCTTTAGCAGAGTGTGAATATAGAAATAGCTACCATTCCAGTATTGGTATGGCTCCTTTTGAGGCATTGCATGGTAGATGTTGTCGCTCCCCAGTAGGTTGGTTTGATATTTTAGAGGTGAGACCTCGGGGTACGTACTTCCTTCATGAGTTGTTGGATAGAGTTCGGGTCATTCAGGATAGACTTAGATCGATTCAGAGTAGGCTAAAGTATTATGTTGATCATAGACTTCATGCCTTGATATTTGATGTTGGTGATCATGTTTTCATTCGAGTTTCACCTATGAAGGGTGTGATGAGGTTTGGGAAGACGGGCAAGCTTATCCCCAGGTATATTGGTCTATTTGAGATTCTTTGGACTATTGGTGATCTGGATTATGAGTTGGCTTTGCCTCTTGATCTATCAGCTGTTCATCGAGTTTTTCATGTTTCTATGCTTCGTCGTTATATTTCAGATGAGTCTCATGTCATTCATTGGGAGTCATTTCAGTTAGATGAGCGATAGTCCTTTGTTGAGGAGCCAATTTCTATTTTGGCTAGGGATGTTAGGCGGTTACGCTCTAGAGTGATCCATATCGTTAAGGTCCAGTGGTGACATCGACCTGTAGATGGAGCTAATTGGGAGGTCGAGTCTGCTATGTGTTGTCCTTATCATCAGCTCTTTTTTGATTCAGGTATTTCTTTTGCCTTAGTTTGAGGACGAACTAAATTTTAGTGGTGGATGATGTAACAACCTAAAAATTTGATGAAAAATGTGAAATTTATAATTTTGTGTGATTTGACTATTTTACCCCCTCCCCATAGTTACATTATGATATTTCTGGAGTGTGGGAGTAATTGGCATGATATTCGATGCATTTTGGTATTATTTATGTGATATTGTGGTTTTTGATGGCTTCAAGAGCCTTATTTTGGACTTATGTAGATATCTTTTGATACATATGACGGATGGCCGAACGGACTATGCCAGCAGCTTAGGAATATCGATTTTAAGCTAGTTAGACCTTTGGTTCGGGCCTCGATGCACCCGAGCTCTTTTTGACCTATTGGTCGAAAAGTTGGAAAATTAAAAATATGAGTGTGGGACCCATATTTGATCAAAACGACCTCGGATGGAAAATCTGACTTCGCTAGCAGATCCAGAATGTTGATTTTAGGGTGTTCGCATATTTGGTATATTTTACGACTTTTAAATCTCATTTTGACCCTTGGTTTGGAAAATTGTGATTTCGGGTTTGGTCAACTTTGTAAAAATGATATTTTTTTAAAAAATCTGATATCACCATCGCGTCTAGAACATCAAATTTAGTGTGGTTGCATAGTTCTTTTGTGTATATCGAACTCCGAACGAATCCCTGACACCCCATCGAAATCCAGGGTGAATTTGAAGTGAAAAATCTGATGCAATACTAGATTTTTCTGCATATAAATACCTCTTTTTGGCCTTTTTTGTTCATTTTTTATCTTGTCTCTTGAGAGTTAAACCCTAAAATAGTGTGTGAGCTTGAAAGTAAAGTTTGTGAGAGCTTGAAAAGCTAGATTGACACCTTTTTCTTGGTTTTATTACGAATTAATTGTAAGAATTCACCATTTTCTTAGTAATTTCTTGATTAATTTCTCAAAACCCCAAAAATCTTAGGGCATGATTTTAAACCTAAATTTCATTCCTTTTCACTTGAATAATATTTTTATATTATAATTACTAGTTTTTCATCAATTTAACCTTCAAAACAACTCCGATTCTTGATTTTAACCTGGATTTTAAAGATTTTACCTGATAAAGCTCAAAAATGGTTTTTCTTTGATTTGAACCCCATTTTTTACTCGATTTAACTTGGGTTTTCAGCTGTAGGTTCCTAAAAATATGGGGAACATGTTTTTGAAGTAAAGTTTTGATTTTGCGTTTCTTTTCCAAAAACACATTTTGGGGATCCGTTTTGACCCTGAATCAAAAGTAGTCAATATGGGTGTCGTTGGTTTTGTCTTGACACGTAGATTTTACATTTGATGTTTTAGTGGATTTTGGGATTGCTCGTGAAAAGTAAGGTCGTGGGTTCAAGTGTAGCGGACCGGTTTCGGCTTTTGAGGTAAGTTATGGCTTAACTCTTTCAAACTGGGTTGGGTAGTAAATGATTATACAAAATGCATGTTAAGGGTGGAAACTAATCATGAAAATAGTTATTTATGAGTTGTGCCCGTGTGGGGGCTTATATGTGATGTAATTATCGAAATTGAGTTATTATATGATATGTGTAACCACGTGGGGTCCTATGTGATATTGATAGCCTTGGATACATGTGAATAATTGTATTGTGTTGTTAAAATTCTTAATGTGATACCATTGGTGTATTGTGGTTATATTCATAGCTTATTGACATATGAGACATGTGGAAATTCATGGATGAAACAAAAATAATGAGTGGATATTAGCTCATGTGATTGTGGAAATGTATCATTGTAGTTGGTTCTGGAAATATATCATGTGGTTGTTTGTGGAAATACTCATTGTGATTGATTGTGAGCATTATATCTTCATATCATACTCATTCATGAAACATTGGTACCACTGTGGCAACATCTGAGAAACACTGGCAACACCTTTTTAAAAGCTATTGTAACACCTTATGAAACCCTTTTCGAAGGATGTGCCGAAAAAGAGATATGAGATATATAGATTGTATACAGGTTGGCGAACCCTCCATGGGTTCTACGTCGAGAAGCTTTAGCTCCGTAGGTGTATAAGGGGATTGTGCGGCAACCTCATGCATCATTATCATCATTATATACATTGCACTTACTTTATTGTGTTTATGTTGTGTTGTATTTCCTTATTGACTTGTCATCTATGTATTTGTCTTACCTTCATTTACTTGTATTTGATGATCTTGTATCTACATATTCTTTCTTTTTCTATTTATATGTGACATAATTTATACTTGTGTTTTATATCTTGATGTGTTGTTGTAATATATGTGAGATATATTAGAACTGTTAGAGCAAGTGGTGCGGGCTACTGTTGTGGGACATTTTTTTATTGCAGGTGACGTGCCTTTAGTGTATAGTTTGTATGCTTTATTTACTACTTTGCTTGGTCAGCCTATGATACCTACTGAGTACAAGTGGACTGTACTCATGCCTACTGCACTCTTTCGGTGTAGGTCCTAGCTCGAGTGCGCCTCAACTTGATTGACTCAGGCGATTATTGGAGCTTCCAAGGTAGTGGTTGGACATTCATGCGTCCGAAGTTCACCTCTTTTTTCATAGTAGCTATGTCTTTATAAGTATTGGGAGATAATTATTATTCCTTTATGGTTATTTTTCCAATGTATTTGACTCTTGGATTGTATTAGTCGTTCTTACACTATTGACACCTAGTTTTAGGTATGATTGCTATTTTGGATAAATTTTTTCTACATTGTTATGATTATTTATATGGTTCAGCTTCATTCTAAAAGTCTTACCTTGGGATATTTCTGTCTTTTCCTCTTTTCGTATCATTTTGGGTGATAGTCTTACTTGTCGAGGTACGCCGCGACAAGTGCCATCATGACCCTCGTTTTTGGGTCGTGACATCTTTAAACAACTACATTGTGGATGCTATTGTGTTATAGTATGAGAAAGGGGTCTTCTATTTATAGATGTCCAAAATCTTTCCTCCAAGAAAGAGGTTTGCCAAATATAGAAAGGTTTATATTTTCCTTTTAGGAAAAGTTAAAGTATTTATGGTTAGTTCTGTTTTCCTTACAAGAAAAAGTAAAACTTAATTTTGGTAAGAAAATCAGGGCAAAAATCCTAACAAGAGAAAATCACTGGAAGCCTTCCAAGCTGGGAGGCATGCCATGCAACCAGGTGTGGCACGTTGGGCCCCGCACTGTGGATCTCCTCCCCCACGTAAAATCTTGCTTTAATAAAAAAAAGTAGGGGTAATCTAGTTATTCTACTTTCGGGTAACTGCTCAAACCAATTATAATTTTCAAATTTTCCCTAAATACACTTATAGTGTTACAATAGGATCTCAATCTCTCTTCTTCAATGTCAAGAACGTAATATGAGGGTTTCCCAAAGACCCAAAGCTTCCAATTTTTCAAACTCATGAATCTCTCCAATAACTGCAAGTTTTAGGTATGTATGACTTCAATTGGGTTTTCCTTCCATTTTTATGTCCAAAACTTTTAACTTTCATGAATTCAAGATTTAGGTTGTGATTTATAAACTCACTTTTAAACCCATCTTTATGAAGCCATATTCCATGATTTCTTGATGCTTTTAAACATGATAATGAACTCTATAAACATTGCATTTATGTTTGTTGAACTATAATTCTTGATATGGTTCTTTTAAAATTAACATCTCAAGCATGATTTTAGAATCCTTATAACATTATGAATTTTCAATAATCTTGAATAAATTTAAAGAATGAAAAATTTCACGATATTTATGAAAATACAAATCTTTTTAAAGATTCAAGTTTTATGTACGAATAAGCATGGTGTATGTACGTTTTGAGCATATGTTATAAACTTATTTCGACAGTAGGATTTAGCATCGAGGGAGAAGGGGATAAACAAAAACTCAAGTTTCAAAACTACGTGTCACCGTAGGAATCCGTTAGTTGAGGTTGACACCTTTATCCCTAATTAGGCGTATTCTCAGTCTTACATTTATGGTACTGACTCTGATGGGTTAAAACACCTTTTTTCAGTGTGGGGATATGACACTGGACTTTATAATGCTCACATGGCCTATGTCGATTATAAGGAACTCCCAATTATGAAATTTAACTTCACTTTATAATTTCATGACATGATCCTTATATGTTTTGTACGATATGAATCTAGTATAATTTCAAATATACACCCTACTAGAAATGATTTTCAGAAAAATATGGTTTCACATATGTATTGTCTATCAAAAATACTCATTCATGGTCTTTAAACTATTTCACTTTCAGCTGATATGAACTCTTATAAAATTTACAGTTTTCCTATTATTTTTATTAATGCACATTTATGTTATGTTCTTATGTCATTATTGGTTGTTGCCTATATGCTCAGTATATTCAAACGTATTGATCACATACTTCTTCTGCCTACATTTTTCATGTAATGTAGATTCTAGCGTTCATTCTCACACACACGACTAATTTTCATTAGCTCAAATTCTAGTAGTGGTGAGTCCGTGAGTCTTCATTATTTTGAGACTTAGTTTAGTTGATTCTTTTCATTTACTTTTAAATATTGTTTTAAGGTTAGCTGGGGTTCTTGTCCCGGCAGACTAGTTAATTAGTTTAGAGACTTTTAGACATTAAACTGTGATTTATGTTGGCCCTTTGGGCTTGGTTTATTTTTTAATATGACCTTCAAATGTGTTTTAGAACTTATTTCATGATCTCATTGCAGCTTTCGCTTAAATCTCTTATATTATGCTTAGTACGCTATGTTAAGAGTTAGCTTGAAATCATCCGTGATTCCAAACACAATGTCTCAATTAGAAGATCTCATATCGTGGCACAAAGAAAAGAGAACGACCAAAAGGGCAGGCTTGATCTTCTGGATGTATAAAACAAAAAAAATAAAAATGAAAAGCAAATTTTTTTTTTAAAAAAAGAAATTCATAGTGTTTTTGCGTGTCAAACTCTTAAAGTTTATTTTAAAATGACTAATTCTTATTCTTACTACTAGAGTAGCATGGCCTATGTCAGCATGGGCCCAACATTAAGATATTTTGATTATGTACGATCAGTTAGATTGATGTCAATATGAATTATAAAACATGAATACACAAAACATATTAACTACTTGATAGTATTTTCCAAGGAGCCAAATTATTTCACAAGATAATTATGTATAAATTACTCATATAAATAACAAAATTCGATGCATTTTGAAGTTCAGATCTTTAATCATATGACTGAGATTTGATACATTAAGTATAAAAGATGAGATTAAAGTTGATACATAAGACTTGACACCTGTTGTATAAAATAAAGAATAATTGTTGAAAAAGATAAAGGGCTATCTAGTCATTGCATATTACATCACATATGGGTTGCAATTAATAGGCCAAAATTGCAATGTATTCGCCTACTAAACTGACATAAACATCCTTTGCTTTCATTTCTCATTCTCTTTTATTTGTCAACTTGTTCTTTGAAGTTAAATTAAATTAATATTTTAAGTGTTTTGAAATTTATATTAAAAAATATAAGTTATCATCTGTCATATTAATTTAAGTTATTTGACTTTGAGAACACGATAATACATACTTCTGTGAATGTTTTATCAAACTTTGCTTTTGTATGTTCCTTCCATTGAAACGTAGGAGTCATTTGTTAGAGTGTATAAAAATAATTTTGAATAGAATGTATTAGTAATGTTTGCATTAATAATGCTTGTATTAATAATGTTGGTATTATTTATGCTAACATTATTTATTATACATTATTTGATGTGTTGTATTGGAACTTATCTTTTCAGTCTTGATATATTTAAACAAAAGTTTTTCTAAAAAAAGGATTGCATATACATTCTAAGATTCATCCGGGATCTAGTACGGGCTTAATATATGTTATTTTTGTCTCAATTTATGTGACACAAATATAATTTAGATAATCAATCATACTTTTAATAGTTATTTAGATAATTTAAGATGTTAAATATTGTAATTTATAATATTTTTAATTTAATTTTCAAATACTATATATTACTTTTCTTGTCCAAACTTTTGTGGCATTGATAGTCAATTATATTTTTAAAATAATTTATTTTTTAATTATTATGATTTATAATACTTTTCTTCTATTCCAATTTAAGTGACACTAATATAATTTCGAGAGTCAACCAAATATTTTATATTTTAAAAATTTTTAAGTTGTTAATTATTGTGATTTATAATATTTTTTGAAATATATAACGGATTAAATTATTTCTAGATATTTTAAGTTTTTAATTATTGTTACTTATAATACTTTTTTATGAATAATATATGCTACTCTCCTTGTCCAGAGTTTTGTGTCATTGATAGCCAGTTATATTTTTTAAATAATTTAAATTTTTTATTATAGTGATTTATATTTTTTTTTTAATTTAAATTCAAGTGGCACAATGTTTATATGACCATAATAATTAATTAGGGGTGATACAATAAAATCACGATTGAGCACCGAAGAATAAATATATTAAATGACTTACAATGATTAATTAGAAATGACATAGAAAAATTACTATAAAAATACATGTGAAAAAAATTTAAGTGAATATCATATAATACGTCAAGTTAATTTAAAACATCAAGAGTTAATTTGTCATTTTTATATCTAATTTACTTTTGTATTAAATAATATTAATTTTTAAATACTTAAATGACTTATAATAATTAGATATAATACCCAATTACCTCCCTAAACTATACCCAAAAAGGCTATGACACACCTCAACTTAAAGGGGGTCCTATTACCCCCTGAACTATTTAAAAGTATAATTTTGACACCTCAGTGCCTACGTGGCACATACATGGTACAACACACTGAAGTGTCCATGTTGGCACACGTGTGTGCCACATAGGCACTAAAGGTGTCAAAATTACACTTTTAATTAGTTCAGGGGGTAATAGGACCCCCTTTAAGTTGAGGTGTATCATAGCCTTTTTGGGTATAGTTCAGGAGGGTAATTGGGTATTTTCTCTAATAATTAATTAGGGGTGATATTTAGTAAAACTATGGTTGAAGCAGCTGAAGTAGACATGTCATAAATGTCTATCTTACTTTTTTTTAGTTAAATATTATTAATTTTTAATACATAAATGACTTATAATAATTATTTAGGGGTGATATAGTAAAATCACGATTGAAACAGCTGAAATAGACATGTCAGGGGTGATATAGTAAAATCACGATTGAAGCAGCTGAAATAGACATGTCATAAAATGTTTATTTTACCTTTTTAAATTAAATATTACTAACTTTTTAATACATAAATGACATATAATAATTAATTAGGGATGATATAATAAAATCACGGATTGGATATTATTAACTTTTCAATATAAAAATAATTTATAATAATTAATTAGAGGTGATATAGTAAAATTATGATTGAAGCAGACATGTCATAAATGTTTATTTTATTTTTAATTAAATATTATTAATTTTTTAATATATAAATGACTTATAATAATAATTAATCAAGGGTGATATAGGAATGTTGATGAATTTTTAAAAATCAAAGAAACACTAATTATTAGGTTTATTTAGTTAAAATCATAATTTGGTAGGTTTTAGATAAATCGAGAAAATATCGAATTAATCAAATAAGTTATATGAGTAAAATACATTTTATATATAAAGTTTTTTAAAAATAAAATATTAAAACTTTTGATTTGAGTTTGAGGTGATTAAAATAACTATAATCCAACAAGTAATTAATGCTCAAAATTTTAATTAAAAAATTCATTAACTCCTAGGAATAGTATACTTAATCCAATACAGATAATATGATTTGCATAAATAAAAATAACTAATTATTATTACTTCGTAACGAATTAGGTTTAACCTTATATAAGTAAAATCTTGTTAGTTATTTTTCTTTAGTTTCTTTTTGTTGGTATATATCAACTTGGGACAAATCTTTAAAAGATATTTATTTAAAATTTATTTTATTAAATTATCTTTATTAATTATACATTAAAAATTTACATTAGGCAAACTTTTTATTTCATGTAACAAATAAGGAATAAAATGAATTATATGTTTGATATGAAATGTAAATAAAGAATAAAATACATTAGATTATATTTATCATATTAATTATTACAATAAATTAAACATCATATATTTGAAACAATTTCATATTATTATCTAACCTAAATAAAAGTAGCAAGTAGATACTCACCTTCATCCTAAATACAATGAGAAATACTATTTATAGAATAATTACTATCTTTTCAGGAAAAAAATAAAAATGAAAAATAGATGACAGATAAAGGGTCAACCTGTAGAAATGAAGCAAGGCTAAAGAGCCCATATGTGATGACATTTATGGTAAATTTCTTACATGACATTGTTTGTAATTAATGAGAAAATAGTGGACTTTGCTTTAAAACTTTTGATAGGGCCACAAAAAGTAGCACAAAAAATTTTCAATCTTACCTTACAATTTTCTTTAAGGACCTTAATACCCTTATTTTTGAATTTAAGGTCAAATAGCTGACATGTTGAAACCAGTCTTTCTAATATATAGAAAAGAATATATACTATGTTACTCTATAATAGAAGCGGCAATGTTGAGCAGCTTAGGGTCGTCCGGGCTGCTTCAGCTGCTTCAAGCGTGATTTTACTATATCACCCCTAATTAATTATTATAAATTATTTCATTTAAGTATTATAATATTAATAATATTTAATAAAATAATAGTTTCCAAAATGGCTACTAAGTTCCTCAAAGTTCCACTTATTATTATTCGAGAATTTTTTTTTCCAGTTGCTTCAATCGTAATTTTAATGTATCACTCCTAATTAATTATTATAAGTCATTTACGTATTAAAAATTAATCATATTTAATAAATAAAAAACAAACATTTTTGACATGTCTACTTTAATTGGTTCGGCGTAATTTCACTATATCATCCCTAATTAATTATTATGAGTCGTCTAAGTATTAAAAATTAATATTAAAAAATTATTATAAAGCCACCTAAGTTTTAAGAAAATAATAATATTTAATATTAAATTAACTTGACGTCTTATATGAGATCCACTTAATTTTTTTCAAAAATATTTTTTATATTAATTTTGTTATATCACTTCTAATTAGTTATTATAATTCATTCAATACATGTATACTTCGCTGCTTCAATCGTGATTTTATTATATCACCCCATATTGATTATTATGATCATTTAAGCATTATACCCCTTAAATTGAAATAAAAGAAAAAAAATTATAAATTACAATAATAAAAGAAAATTAATTAAAAAATATAATTTACTATAAATGCCCAAAAATTTTGGACGAAGAGAGTATAATAAAAAGTATTACAAATTATAATAGTTAACATTTCAAAATATCTACAAAAAATATTAATCTGCCAAATATTTCTCAAAAATACGTAAAAAATACTATACATCACAATAATTAACAACTAAAAAGGTTTAGAGGTCAATCTACCTTCTTTGGCACAACTTCATTGGTCCTTTCCTTTGCCTTCATTTATTTTATCTATTTTAATTTGTTTGTCTTAATATTTTTAATTTGTTATATACTTCAAAAAAAAATACAAAAAAATTAATGTAAATCACAATAATTAATAAATTAAAATTTTAAAACATATAAATAGTTGGCTGACTTTCAAAATTATATCATTGCCACTTAAATTGGAATAGAAGAAAAAATATTATAGATCACAGTAATTAAAAACTTAAATTATTTATAAAATATAATTAACTATCAATGCCACAAAATTTTGAACAAGGAGAGTAACATATATTATTTGAAATTTACATAAAATTTATTATAAATTACAATATTTAACAAATTAAAATATCTAAAAAACTTAGTATATATTTTAAAACATACGTAAAAATACTGTAGATCATAATAATTAACAAATTTAAGAGATATAAAATATTTGATTGACTCTCAAAATTATATCAGTGCCACTTAAATTAGAATAGTTAAAAATATAATTGAATATCAATACCATAAAAGTTAGGACAAGGAGAGTAACATGTATTTTTTGAAAATCATTACACATTACAAAAGTTGACAGTTTAAAGCATATAAAAAAAATAATTTGTTATATATTTCAAAAAAATACTTAAAAAGGTACTACAAATCAAAATAAATTAATAATTTAAAAAATTGTAAGGATATAAAATATTTGGTTGACTACAGAAATTATATCAGTGCTACTTAATTTGAAATAAAAAAGTATTATAAATCTCAATAATTATAAAAGTTAAATTATTTTTAAGCATTTTCTTGTCTTGGCAAGGTTGCATCAGGGATCGACTCTTAGCCTATTTTTGTTTGAATTGGTGATGGATGTGTTGACGTGGCGTATTCAAGAAGAGGTGCCTTGGTGTATGCTTTTTGCGAATGATGTAGTAGTGATTTATGAGACGCGGGAAGGTGTGAATGATAAATTGAAGGTTTGGAGACAAACACTTGAGTCTAAAGGGTTTAGGTTGAGTAAGAGCAAGACATAGTATATGGAATGCAAGTTTAAGGACTTAAGGCAGGAAGAAGAGGTGGTATTTAGGTTGGATTCCCAGGTTGTTTGTAGGAGGGATAGTTTTAAGTATCTCGGGTTCATGATTTAGAGGAATGGAGAGATTAATGAGGATATCTCCCACCGTATTGGGGTAGGTTGGATGAAGTAAAGGCTCACCTCAAGAGTGTTGTGTGATAAGAAGGTACCGTCCAAACTTAAAGGCAAATTCTACAGAGCACAGTCCTTCCGGTCATGCTGTATGGATGGAGTGTTGGTGAGTGAAGAACTCTCATATACAAAAATTGAAGGTGGCAGAAATACGGATGTTGCGTTGGATGTGTGGGCTTATTAGGAGTGATAAGGTTAGGAATGAGACTATCCAGTAGAATGTTGGAGTGGCTTTAGTGGAGGACAAGATGCGGAAATTTTGGTTGAGATGGGTCGGGCATGTGATGAGGAGGGGTACAGATGCCCCAGTTAATAGGTGTGAGAGGCTTGCTTTGAATGGTTTTAGGAGGGGTAGAGATAGGCTGAAGAAATATTGGAGAAAGGTTATTAGATGTGACATGCAGCAGTTACATTTTACTGAGGACATGACCCTATATAGGAAGGTTTGGATGACACAAATTAGGATAGACGGCTAGTGCATGTGGGTGGATCACATTTAGTAGTTAGGATTAGCTTTGGGGTTGGGGGTATAAGGGTGGGGGTGCCTTTGGTTCGTTAGTATAGGGTATTACTGTGTGAGAGTTTTATTTTTATTATTCCATCTTGTTTCATGCTTTATTATGAATTTGTTTATTATTCTTTTTCTTGAGTCGGGGGTCTATCGAAAATAGCCTTTCTACCTCTCCGAAGGTATTGGTGTGGACTGGGTACATTTTACCCTCCCCAGACCCCACTGTGTGGGAATACACTGGGTTTGTTGTTGTTATTTTAGAGTATAATTGGCTATCGATGCTACAAAAGTTTGAACAAGGAGAGTAATATGTATTATTTAAAAATTACATAAAAGGTATAATAAATTACGATAGTTAACAATTTAGAATATTCAAAGCATACTAAAATTATGATTGATTATCTACATTTTATTTATGTCACATAAATCGAGACTAAACAATAACATATATTGGGCCCGTGCTGGCACGGGCCCCCGACATCTAGTACTATAATGTAAGAGTGACTGAGAGAGCAACTTAGGGTCGTGCTGCTTGCCGACTGTTCAGTTGTTTTCGTAATTTTACTATATCAGTTCTAAATAATTATTATATGTCATTTAAATATTAAAAAGGTAATAATAACTAATAAAAATAAAATAGATATTTATGACATGTCTGCTTCAACTGCTTCAATCGTAATTTTATTATATCACCCTTAATCAATTATTATAAGTCATTTAAGTATTATGAAATTAATATTAAAAAATTATTATAAATTCATCTAAATATTAAAAAATTAATAATAATTATTGTTAAATTTACTTGGCATTTTATATGAGTCCACTTAATTTTTTTTCACAAATACTTTTTTCTAATAAATTATTATAAATTCATCTAAGAATTAAAAAATTAATAGTATTTATTGTTAAATTAACTTGACGTCTTATATGAGGCCTACTTAATTTTTTCCCCAAAATATTTTCTTATAATAACTTTGGTAGATTACTTCTAATTAGTCGTTATGAAACATTTAAGACATGTCTATTTTGTTGCTTCAATCATGAGATGTGGGAGGAAAGGCTGAGATGGTTTGGACATGTGTGAGGAAGGGCATGGATGCCCCAGTTCGTAGGTGTGAGAGGCTAGTTTTGGATGGTTTCGGGAGGAGTAGAGGTAGGCTGAAGAAATACTGGAGAGAAGTGATTAGACATGACATAGAGCTGTTATAACTTACTGAGGACATGACCCTAGATAGGAAGGTGTGGAGGTCGCGGATAAGGGTAGAAGACTAGTGTGAGGGTGGGTTGTATCTTGTAGTTAGGGAGCTATTGCGTAGCCGGGTTAGTAACCCTAGGACTGTGTCCATTGGGAGGAGCTGCTAGTGTATACTATTACTAGGTGGGTGTCTTTTTCTTATTTCTTATTTTCATATTACTCTTATTTTCGTGTCTCTTGTATTTCTATTTTTATTAGTCCTTATTTCTTATTTTGGTTATTCCACCAATCTTGTTTTTATGTATTACTTTGATCTTGCTAACTATTCTTTATCTTGAGCCGGGGGTCTATCGAAAATAGCCTCTTTACATCTTCGGAGGTAGCGATATGGATTGCGTACATTTTATCTTCCCCAGACCCTATTTGGTGGGAATACACTAGGTTTCTTGTTGTTATTGTTGTCATCTAACAATTGTGCTACATAAATTGGAGTAGAAGAAAAAATATTATAAATTACTCTATAGTATAAGAGTGAAAGATAGAGTAGATTAGGGTCACGCTGCTTGCCGATCATTAGCTGCTTGCTCCGTAATTTTATTATATCACTCCTAAATAATTATATGTCATTTAAATATTAAAAAATTAATAATATTTGATAAAAAATAAAATAGACATTTATGACATGTCTGCTTCAGCTGCTTCAATCGTAATTTTATTATATCATCTCTAAACAATTATTATAAGTCATTTAAGTATTAAAAAATTAATATTAAAAATTATTATAAATTTATTTATGTATAAAAAAAATTAATAATATTTATCGATAAATTAACTTGACGTCTTATATGAGTCCACTTAATTTTTTTCCACAAATACTTTTTTATAATAAATTATTATAAAGTCATTTATGAATTGAAAAATTAATAATATTTATTATTAAATTTACTTGACGTCTTATATGAGGCCTACTTAATTTTTTCCCACAAATCTTTTCATATAATAACTTTGCTAGATTGCTTCTAATTAGTTATCATGAATCATTTAAGACATGTCTCTTTTGTTGCTTCAATAATGAGTTTATTATATCATCCCTAATTAATTATTATGTCATCTAACAACTATGCTGCTTAAATCAGAGTAGAAAAAAAGTATTATAAATGTCAATAATTAAAAAAATAAATTATTTAAAAAATATAATTGACTATCACTGCCACAAAATTTTGAATAAAGAGAGTAACATATAATATTATTTGAAAATTACATAAAAAGTATTATAAATTACAATAGTTAACAACTTAAAATATTTAAAAAATAATTTAATTTTTTATATATTTTTTTAAAAATACATAAAAATATTATAAATCACAATAAATGACAACTTTAAAAATTTAAAGGTCAATCTGTATGCTTTGACACAACTTCATTGGTCTTTTCCCTTGCCTTCATTTTTTCGTCCATTTTAATTTGTTTGTCTTATTTTTTTAATTTGTTATATATTTCAAAAAAAAAAACTTGAAAATCAAAATAATTAATAAATTAAAAAATTTAAAATATATAAAATATTTGTTTGACTGTCGAAATTATATCAGTGAACTTAAATTGAATTACATTATTTAACAACTTACAAATATCTAAAAAAATAATCTGTTATATATTTTATAAAAATACATAAATAATACTATAGATCATAATAAGTAACAACTTTAAAAAAAAATTAAAATACAAAATATTTGATTGACTCTCGAAATTATCAGCTTAGCTCAAATTGGAATAGTTAAAAATATGATTGACTATCAAAGACACAGAAATTTGGAAAAGAAGAGTAATATGTATTATTTGAAAATTACATAAAAATTTATATAATTACAATAGTTAACAGCTTAAAATATCAAGAAAAAAATGTTTAATCTGTTATATATTTCAAAAAAATACATAAAAAAAATATTATAAATCATAATAATTAACAACCTATAAAATTTTAAATATATAAAATATTTGGTTGATTCCCAAAATCATATCAGTGCCACTTAAATTGAAAGAGAAAAAAGATATTATAAATCTCAATAATTAAAAACTTCAATTATTTTTAAAATATAATTGACTATCAATGCCACAAAAGTTTGAACAAGGAAAGTAACATGGGGGTTTGGGCCACAGGTGACAAAAGAGTTTTAAAATAAGGTGTAGGTGACACAAGTCTTAATTATTAGTTGGAGGTGACAATTACTTTATTATGGATTAAGAAAGTTGGGGAAGTTTGAAAATAATCCACAAGTTTTTAAATTTACACTTTGATCCCAATGTATACCTAAAATAATGAGAAACAGAGGGGAAAAAGACGTCTTTCTCTCTCTTCTCATCCATTGTTGTTTTCACTCTCTTAGTGATTTTTGTTGTTAATTGTTTCTGTTTCTGCTACTTTATTCATCATCTTCTACTTCATTATCATCATCTTCTACTTCATTATCATCTTTATATTCTTCTTGTCGACCATTTGTTGTTGTTGCTACAGCGCTACTGCTGCGATATGACCAATTTCTTAGGTCAAATTTTGTTTACTACATCACTTTTCACTTTGGCATTACTTCATAAGTGACTTTGGTAGGTAAAATTATGATTTTTATTCGTATTTGTTATCTGCGTACACTTCTGTTTTTCCAACAATGGATAGAACCCCAATTATGAGTCTAGCATAAGTGCCCACAATTTAAACAGATCAATTATCTGGTGCATCAGATGAGTAATCTGTTGCATCAAAAAATTTATCTATTGCATCAGACTGTTTATCTGTTGCATCATCATATTATTTGTTGTATCAGACGTATTATCTGTTGTATCAGAATATTTATCTGTTGCATCAGACTAATTATCTGTTGCACCATACTAATTATCTGTTGCAACGAATGATTAATCTGTTTGAAACAACACAAATCAACCCCTACCACAAACCCAACAAATAACCAATATGTTTTCAACACTTGCTTTTGCTACTGGATTCAAAATTATTCCCTACGTCCAATTACCCATCCCAAATTTCCTAATTTGATTTCTCATTTTACTTGCCTTTTTCATTAATCAAGAAAAGATTTAAAAAAATCCATGTTTTACCCTTTGCATTAATAACTTTTTCTTTAAATTAAAATGGAAACATCATTTAATAGGGGGACTATACGCCGACCGACGTTAAAAGCTTTCTTCTCTTATGAAATTTTGATTGAATAGCAAAGAATGGTTATTTCAAACACGTCTAATGTCCCACCAACTGATCAGTGGGTTATGGTAAACTAGACATGTTATTAATTATTTTCTTAATCAATGTGGTATCTCAATTTGGGATGGGTAATTTGAGACGGAGGGAGTACGAATTAAAACGTCAGAGCCAAGTAAAGCAACAAACTAGTCATCTGTTGAAACAGACTATTTATCTGTTGCATCAACTTCTTATCTGTTGCAACATGAGTAATCTATTTTGAACAATGCATCAACCCCTGCCACAAACCTAAATGATAAATCTTTCTATTGCTACTGGATTCTAAATTATTCCTTTTTACGTCGAATCGTCGACATGTTTGTTAAGAGGATAATAGATAGAATAAATATTAAAAATGGATTTAAACGTCAAAGATCAAGCATAATTTATTTATTAAACAAAAACAAATAAAAATACATATAATAGACTAAAAGAAAAATAATAGTCTAATTATTATTATTATTATCAGCATCATCATTGCCAGCCGGCCAATCTTCAACCAAAAGTAGCAAGGCTCTCCTCATCCTGTATATCTCGCAGAGCATTCTTGATCTAACTCCTCCCATTTTCTATTGCAGATCACGAACTTGATTCCGAAGTTCATTCATGACGTCTTACAGAAAAGCAACGTCCCACACTGGGTCAGCCATAATCTTATCTTCTAGAGTGTAATATGAAAGACAAGATACAATAAATAAATAGAGTGTATTTGAATGAACGATTGAGTAAGGAGGGACCTATTTATAGAGGATTGAATTTGAATGAGAGGCAAAAAGGCGCGACTATTCACCTCCATACATTAATTACATTTTTGATTAAACTAAGAAAATAAACATTGTTATATAAGTCATGACTTTTCAGATTATTATTATTAATTAGTTCTTTCGAAGAACCATTATTATTGAGTTGTGGCAACAGATTCTATATCTATTACATCAGATAAGACATCTGTGACAATAGATATATTATCTGCTGCAACAAATATAAAATATGTTGCATCAGATAACATATCTGTTGCAATATATAATCTAATTGTTCACCTCCATTTATTAATTACATATTTTATAAATGTGAAAAGTAATGAATTAATTAAATTAAGAAATATTGTGATAAGTCATGACTTTTCAGATTATTATTATTAATTATTTTTTTCCAAGAACCGCTTTTATTAAGTTGTGACTCGATATAGGTTGTATCAGATAAATCATCTGTGACAACAAATATATCATCTGTTGCAACCATAGTGAACCTGTTGCATCAGATAATTTAATTGTTACAACATATAATCTACTTTTTTTTTTTAAAAAAATAACTATCAGCATACCGTTAATCCAAATTTGCTTACTTTTTTATTTTATAAATAAAAAAATACCTTTTCAATTTTCTTAATAAAATAATAACCATTTTATTATATAATAAATAATTTTAAAAACAAATTCAAAAACAAAAATGGTGAAAAGTCACGACCAGTTATTAAAATTGTGGTTATAAATTGTGTTTATCATTTATTTTCTTTTTATTTATTTATGAAATATTTTTCATATTAAATAACCGAAACAGAAAGTCATGTCTTTTTCTTTTCACCCTCTCAATAACAATAACCCCTTTTTATTAATAACCGCCTGGTGTAAAATATGATCGATCTATCGTAGCAGATTAACCTCTAACTGTTGACACAAATTGCTGCTCAATCACTACCACTAACCGTCGACATATTGAGAACAAGGAATAAACAGAATGATTATTATTAAATACTAAATAAGAATTAAAAATTCAAAGTCGACAACAAAATGAAATGAATGTTCATAGATTTTTGAATCCCTTGGGTAGATTTGATATACAAAAGGAGGAAAATAATCGCTAAAATAAAAAACATTGCCTAATTATTATTACTACTATTAGTATTATTGTCAATTAGACATTTTTCATCCGGCAGCCTTGCTCCGAAGTAAGTCAAATCTCTCTAAATTTTATCAAACTGCCTTTCAAGTTCACGCAAAGACTCGATATGAATATTCTTGTACGAATCTGGATCATCCATATTTGTAAGGAGGGACCTATTTATAAATTATTATATCTCGGAAAGAAAATAAAATTGCTTTAAAATAAATCTAACAGATGGGTAATCTGTTGCAAAATATATTCTTTCTGTTATATAACTTACAACATACTGATAATCTTTTGCAACAGATGTATATTTCTATTTGATTTCTGCAATAGGTTGATCAACTGTCGTAACAGATGTGTCAAATTGTTTGACAATATAAACAGATGTGTATCTGTTGTAACAAGCTAGTCATCTGTTTATTCAATTTAAGCCATAGATGGGATAAGACGAATAAGGTGCGTGCAGATGGATCGACTATCATATGTGTGGGAGTTAAGTATGTATTACTGATAAGGTTATCGGTACAACACACACAAAGTACAATGTTTTTGTGAATGCAGTTTTTAACCGATTAGGCATTTATCATTCAAAAGATCCTGCATTGTACCGTTAAGTTTGATGGGTTCGAAATTAATAAAGTTGAAGACCTCATAAAGATGGTGTAGATACCCTGTTATGAATTACTGACAGTTGGTGCTCGTATTTATCCGTGTCAAGTTTTGAGAAGGGATCAATATTTATCGTCACTGTAGAGAACCAATAGCGATTGAACTTAACTTTAAGTGTGAATTTTACCCTTTGAGGGCCCTCGAAGCCTCGCACTTCATCAAACAAGAATGGAAAACCAATATAGTTATTGCCTTGGCCAAAATTTATATGGTTGGGTTTCTCACTCGGGGTGATGATTATATCCCAGAAGGTGCGGTAGGTGAATGCTTTCGAGGGAAAATGGGTGGTTGATGGAAGACTATATCATTTGAGAGCTAATTAAAGAAGAGACATAGGGTAGAAAGTAACTTCTAACGAATCTTGCCAATGGAATTATCTTAACAGATGCGAAATCTGAATTAAGTGCAAATATGAAAGTGTATCCGGTAATGTAATTTCGTC
This sequence comes from Capsicum annuum, assembly GCF_002878395.1. NCBI lineage: Eukaryota > Viridiplantae > Streptophyta > Magnoliopsida > Solanales > Solanaceae > Capsicum > Capsicum annuum. The sequence continues at coordinate 184,196,468 of NC_061119.1, forward strand.
TGTTGTGTCTCTGAAAGAAAAACAATACAGATGGACACTTTGCTAGGGAGCTGCATGGTCAGGATTATCACCTAGGTAGAAAATATAAGAAGACCAACAAAGCAGCCTCACGGGCATTGAGGGTAGAAATGATGTTCAGCAAGTCTAGAAAACTTACGCCAACAACAACAGCAGTTAAAATAAGGAAACTAAGTGAAGGCAGTAATTTTTGAATTTTAAATTTCTTCCTATGCCTTTTTGTTTGTGTTTTCGATCAGGTCCACTGCCGTTGACTTAATCGGAACCACAAATGAGATTGAAAGGCAAATAGAGTATAATTACTTCCTTAACAATATGGATTAATTTATTGTGTTTTCTTGCCTTAGCATGCTTTCAACATTTCTTGGAGAAGATCAGATGCTTGTTGTAGTATATGAATCCCGATAATTTTTAAGCATGCCTCCAGTTTGTTGATTCTATATTCAAGCTGGTCGTTTTCGTCTTCGAAGTTAGTAAGGAGTTCCTCATCTCTTGTGAGCTCGATCAGGAACACTACCTTTAAAGTTGTGGCATTTTAGAAGCCCTTTAGAACACTTTCTTCAGAAGCCTTAAAGGATACATGGAGGGTCGCTGTGTTTGTTTTAGGTCAAAATGTGTTGATGCACGTTGAAGATGTGGTCCCAATATTTGAACAATACACTTTTATCGAGCGTTGCTCCATGCATCTTGCTCAACTAATTTGATAAATTAGTAAGCATGGAATTACATAGCATAGATTTAAATTGGCTCTGCCACGCCTATTAAATGTTACGTAACTCCGAGCTCATTACCCTATCAAAACAATATGCCCAAGTTAGTGCACAAATAAAAAAAATCCCAATCTGTCAGCCTTTCTGATGATCACTCTTCTCTAATATAGATGACAAGATATCTTCTATACAGAAGTCTACACTATTGCCAGACATGCTTGCCTGGGAGCAATTCTTCAGAAGACATCAAAAGATATCTTTAGAAGAATTACTCCAAGGCAAATATGTCTAGCGACGATGTAGACTTTTGCATAGCAGATATCTTGTCATCTATATTGGAGAAGAGCGATCAATAGAAAGGCTGAGAGATTGAGCTCGTTCGATTTGTGCACTAACTTAGTCATATTTTTTTGATAGAGTAATGAGGTTAGAGTTACATAATATTTGATAGGCTTGGTAGAGCCGGTTTAGATCACATGCTACGTAACTCCATACTTACTAATTTATCAAATTAGTTAAGCAAGATGCATGGAGCAACGCTTAACAAAAGTGTATTATTCAACTATTGGGACCACATGTTCAACGTGTATCAACACATTTTGACCTAAAACAAGCACAGAGACCCTCTATGTATCCTTTAAGGCTTCTAAAGAATGTGTTCTGAAGGGCTTCTAGAAGGCCACAACTTTGAAGGTAGTGTTCCTGATCGAGCTCACAAGAGATGAGGAACTCCTTACCAACTTCGAAGACGGTAACGACCAGCTTGAATACAAAATTAACAAGCTGGAGGCAAACTTGAAATTATCGGGATTCACATACTATGGCAAGAATCTGATCTTCTCTAAGGAATATTGAAAGCATGTCAAGGCAAGAAAACACAATCAATTATAACCATGTTTCTAAGGAAGCAATGATACTCTATTTGCCTTTCAATCTCGTTTGTGGTTCCGATCAGGTCAACGACAGTGGACCTGATCAGAAACATAAACAAGAAAGCATGTGATGAAATTAAAAATTCACAAATTTACCGCCTTCGCTTAGATTCCTTATTTTAACTGCAGTTGATGTTGTCATAAGTTTTCTAGACTTGTTGTACATTATTTTAACCCTCGATGCCCGTGAGGCTTCTTTGTTGGTCTTCTCCTATTTTCTATCTAGGTGATAATCCTGACCATGCAGCTCTCTAGCAAAGTGTTTAGATGCATTGTTTTTCTATAAGAGACACAACAGATCAAATTACATTACTGGATACACTTTCATATTTGCACTTGATTCAGATCTCGTATCTGGTAAGATAATTCCACCGGCTAGATTTGTTAGAAGTTGTATCTACCCTATGTCTCTTCTTCAATTAGCTCTCAGATGATATAGTCTTCTCTCAACCACCCATTTTCTTTTGAAAGAATTCTCCTACCGCACATTCTGGCATATAATCATCACCTCGAGCGCATAACTCAGCCATATAAATTTTGGCTAGGGCAATAACTATACTAGTTTTCTGTTCTTGTTAGATATAGTGCTAAGCTTCAAAGGCCCTCTAAGGGTCCAATGCACCCTAAAAGTTAGTCCAATCACTATTGAATCTCTTTACAATGACACAAAAACTAGATCCCTTCACAATTCTTAAAAAATAAACATGACCAACAACCAACATTAAATCTTAACAGGCTATCAGAACTATATTCATGGTCCCTCAGCCTTATCAGTTCGGACCTAACAAACTTAATTGTAAAATTGCAGACATCTTATTTGAACGATCTATGACTAATCAGTAAAAACATCATTCAGAAAATCAGTGCACTTTGTGTGTGTTTCCATGATAACATTATCAGTAATACATACCTCCCATATATGAAGTGGTTCCATCTGCAAGTATCTTATTCCTCTGATCCCATCTTTACTGCATCCTCTTGTGATAGTTCATCAAAAGTTGATCAACTGTCAGTTCCTTAGATCTACAAAGAAGAGAAAAAAAATTGATGTCACAAAAAGAACATTATCCATCTATTGCAACAGATATGGAGTCTGTTACAATAGACGTGGAGTTTGTTGCAACAGATGTGCAGTCTGTTGCAATAGATGTGGATTCTATTACAACAGATGTGGAGTCTGTTGCAACAGATGTAGAGTCTGATGGAATACATCAAACCAACCTTTCTGGTGGTTTTATTTGTCTCAATAGTTTCTCCATCTATTGCAACATCAACAACAACATAAACATCAACAAAAAAGAAACAACGACATTTGTTCCAACAACGTCATCAACAAAAAAAAGCAACATCCTTTATTTCAGAACCATCAACAACACTATACCACAAGTTCCAACAATGCCAACCCTACCAACAACATCAATAATTGGATCAACAATAATGAAACAAACAAAATACACAAAAAAATTGATACTGCCAACAAGGCTGTTAAACTTCTCCTAACAGATAACTGTTTTCTCATATTGTAATAAAAATTCTCAGATTGTTTATTCAACACTTAAAAGTTCCTTAATTTTTTTAATAAATATGATATGGGTAAATAGTAATTAAATAAAAAACAGATGTAAATAACTTGCAAAGAAGAAGATGAGAATGAAAGAACAATAATGAATCATACCTTAATATAAAAAAGGGGATCAAAATAGAAATTTAAGTCGAGAAAAGATATGGATGGGTTTAGATCCAAAAAGATCTTTATGAGAAGAGAAGAGAAAAGAGAGAAAAAAGGATGTGACCCTAAAGAGGAGAGAGAAAAAGATGCGAGTTGAATAAAATAAACTGTAGATGAAGGAAGAGATGAGATAATTTCTATAGATGTATTGTGTATGTAGACGTGGTGGTTTTCAATATTCATTAATTAATATTCATAAATTTCATTAATAATTTGAGGGGCACGAGGAAGACTAAGACTACTGACATTCAAAAGACAAGACAAGACTGCTCAATGAACTCACTTTTGAGATATCTAAAAAACATTTTTTACCGCCTTTAGTAGTAAGTACTACTACTTGATATTATCTACTTAGACCAGAAGCTTCTTGCTTTAAAATTAAAAAAGAAAAAGAGATTTTCAAACAGATATGTCATCTATTGCAACATATATAAATATCTATTTAGAAATTCGAATAGCTCAGTCATCTATTACAGCAGATATAAATATCTGTTTAAAAATTCCAACAGCTCAGTCATTTGTGAAAATAAATGAAAATGTTCATTTGATAATTAATAAAATCAGATATGTCATCTGTTACAACAGATATAAATATCTGTTTAAAAATTTCCAATAGATCAGTCATCTGTCATAACAGATGCAAATATATATTTGATAATTAAATTAGATATGTCATCTGTTGCAACATATATATATACCTGGTTGAAAATTTTCAATAGCTTAATTATTTGTTGCAATAGATTTTATTGCAATTGATTTAGGTAGAACTAGGGATGAATGAATGAGCTCGTAGGGTCAACTACAAATTCAATCAAGTCTTTTCAATTGCATGGAGTTGGTATTGCGTTTATCCCAACTTGAGTCATCGATCAATCACTCTGAGTTGAAATGAGTTCTCATCAACTCAATGTTAGAATAATGATAGTACCTAAGTTGATTTGGGTGGAACTAGGGATGAATGAATGAGCTCGTAGGGTCAACTATAAATCCAATCTAGTCTTTGCAATTGCATGGCCTTGGTATTGCGTTCATACCGACCCGAGTCATCGATTGATCACTTTGAGTTGAAATGAGTTCTCATAAACTCAATGTTAGGATAGTGATAGTACCTAAGTTGATTTAGGTGGAACTAAGGATGAATGAATGAGCTCGCAGATTCAACTACAAATCTAATTAAGTCTTTATAATTACATGATGTTGGTATTGCGTTTATCCCAACCTGAGTCGTCGATCGATCACTCTGAGTTGAAATAAGTTCTCATCAACTTAATGTTAGGATAGTGATAGTGCCTAAGTTGATTTAGGTAGAACTAGGGATGAATGAATGAAATCGCAGGGTCAACTATAAATCTAATAGAGTCTTTCCAATTGTATGGCAATGGTATTGCGTTTATCCCAACCTGAGTCATCGATCGATCACTCTGAGTTGAAATGATTTCTCATTAACTCAATATTAGGATAATGATAGTACCTAAGTTGATTTAGGTGGAACTAGGGATGAATTAATGAGCTCACAGGGTCAACTATAAATCCAATCGAGTCTTTGCAATTGTATGGTGTTGGTATTGCATTCATCCCGACCCAAGTCGTCGGTCGATCACTCTGAGTTGAAATGAGTTCTCATCAACTCAATGTTAGGATAGTGATAGTACCTAAGTTGATTTAGGTGGAACTAGGGGTAAATGAATGAGCTTGTAGGGTCAACTATAAATCCAATTGAGTCTTTATAATTGCATGGCGTTGGTATTGCGTTCATCCCGACCCGAGTCATTGATCGATCACTCTGAATTGAAATGAGTTCTCATCAACTCAATGTTAGGATAGTGATAGTACATAAGTTCATTTAGGTGGAACTAGGGATGAATGAATGAGCTCCTAAGGTCAACTACAAAACTAATTGAGTCTTTGCAATTGCATGGTGTTGGTATTGTATTCATCCCGACCCGAGTCGTCGATCGATCACTCTTAGTTGAAATGAGTTCTCATCAACTCAATGTTTTAAAAATTGTATCTTTTAAAATTTTTAAAATTAATTAAGATCAATTCAAACCAAATTAGCAATTTCAAAACTTGTCATTCTTTTCCAAAATTACAAATCAACCCATACAAATCATCCATTTGCACGAAAAACTTTTCATTTCAAATCTTAAGTTGTCGCTCTTCTCTCTCTCGGTATCCTCTCCCTCTCAATAATTCAAACAACAACTACTCAATATATTGGTCAACCCTTCAAATCAGGTCGATTTTCTTCCTATTTACGACTTTATATAGTTGTTTTTTCAACTTCATTCCCGCTTATATCTATTGTTTTCTCTATTTTTGCATGTAACAGAGTTCGAGAAGAGTTCTACATTTATTCTTTATTCTAAAAGATAGTGTTTTTTAGTTAATGATAAAAAAGAAGACTTTTAGTTGTATTATCTTTGAGAATGGGTTAACAATTTTGAGTTTTGATGCTAAAAAAGTAGCACGCACCTGAGAAAACCCTAGTTTTTCTCTCAGTGTTTTGTTGACTGTCGTGGTGTTTTTGGATGGTGTTTGTGGTGTTGTTGGTGGCTGTTGTTGTTAGTGTTGGAATTTGGGTTTTTTTGGAGGTGTTGTCGGTGGTCTTGGTGTTGGTATTGGTGGCATTGGTGGTGGTCTTAGTGGAACTGGTTATGGTGGTTGTGGTTCATCTGTTGGAACGGGTGCAAGATCTGTTGGGAGATATTAAATAGGTCTTCAAACATATTCCCCATCTATTCCAACTAATGGGTTATCCGTTGGAGTATTTTCTTGTAATGTGGCATAGAATAATTTATTGAAATTTCTCCACCTGTTGCAATAGGTAGAATATCTGTGGGGAGATATTAAATAGGTCTTTAAACAGATTTGGGTTCCCATCTGTTCCAGCTGATGGGTTGTCCGTTGGAGTATTTTTCTTTGATTATGTGGTAAGAATAATTTATTAAAATTTGTCTCACCTTTTTTAAAAAGATTATGTAGACATCAAATGCAATGTATTTTTTGTTTTTCTTTTGTTTGTAGTTAAAAGATATCTCCCAAAAGAAAAGAAACTAAAAGTGGAGAAAGTGGATCAACTTTCGATCACCAAACAAAAAAGGCTAGAGTACAGATAGATTCGGAGGAACTTCCAGAACAATCTCAGTTAGGGAAAAATGAAGTTGAGGAAAGTGATAACTCCTCCTCACCAGTGGGGCGTGAATTAATATCAAAATTCCTGCATGATTCTGTCAAAACCATTAGTATTGACAAGTTTAGAGTTGCGATGCCGATGAATAACCCTAATGTAGTATTTGGTGATCTTGTACTTAAATGTCAGTTGGAAAAACCTGTTGACGAACTTAGGAGTATTATGAAGAAGGAAAAAATAGATGAACTTTTTAAGAAGAGCTGCTTTGCACACTTTCTTGAGTTGTCTGGGCCCCGCCCTCTTTGTTTCCTAATGATCATGGTATATGGTCTTCTCAAGTGCAGGATCATGTATCCGGGGGATGATGAAGGTCTGAAGGAGGGAGGAAATAAGATGGATGAAGTCTGGATCAACTACTATGACATGCTGGTTTGTTTTAGATTGAAAGAGTTTGCCATTGTGACGGGCTTGAGATACGATCGTCCAGAAGAACCTGCCATCAAGAAAACACCCCACAAAGGATCCAACAAACGCAAGGTAAAAAAAATATAAGTTGTTGGGCATTGTTGGACCTAGCTACAAAGTGAAGGATTTGATAGCGGATCTTAAGAATAAAGACATACCAAAGAACTACAGGGAGAAATTGTGCTTAGTTTAGTTTGTCCATTCCGTTTTATTGGAAAGAAATGTCAAGAAAGTCATAGAACGTGATTTGTTAGTGCTTGGTGATGATTTTGGGAAATTCAACAATTATCCCTGGGGTTACGACAACTACTACTTGACTGTCAAATATTTACTGAAAGAGCTAAAGCCAAAGACGACCACGTTATATGGCTTTCCTTGGGCTTTCATGGTATAACTGATCACTATTTTTACTCATTCATTAATTTATATTAAATATACTTGTGAATTTTTTTTTGCTTGCTTCCTGTTTATAATTTTTAGGCTTGGGCATGTGAAGCCATTCCTTCCCTCCGAAAGTATTTCACGGATTACCCGGATAAGGTTTCTTATCCATGGATCGTTAGGTGGTTGGATGCAGTAGAGAGCAGCAAAAAAAATATTAACGAGGCTGATCTCTTTAACCCTCTAGATGTAGTACGTCTTCTTTCAACTAAAATAATTTGCCTCAAAGAAAGATATTAAAACAGATGTTCTATCTGTTGCAACAGACTACCCGTCAATTACAGCTGGTGCAATAGATGGGTAATTTGTTGCAATAGACGATCCATATTTCGCAGCAGATTAACCATATATTGCTCTATTCTCTGAACCCTACTCAACAGATTACCCATCTACTGTAAATTATGCAACAAATGGGTATTCTAATGTAATATATTATCAATCTATTTCAACATACAGATCAGCTATTGCGGTAGCTAGACCGTCTATTGCATAAGTTGATTATATTAACATAACCCGATACCCATGTAACCCAACTAACTACAAATTATTATTATATGATTTAAATTCCTCCTATCGTTTTTATAGGTTGTGAATTCTTGGATCATACCTACCATTGATGAGCTGGGGATGACTTCTTTTCTTACTCTGGGTCTTGTTGATACAAAAGAAGACCTAACAGTGAAGTTAATAAAGAAGGAATTGGATGGAGAAACATCCATAAGAAGAGCAGTTAGGCAAGGTCAATCTAATATTGAAGCTCTTCACGACCAAACTCAAATTGCAACAGATCCGGATGCTTCTTCTGGGGGTGTTGCTGATAGAGTTGCTGGCAGCCATCCTACTGCTGCTTCTACTGCCAGTCGTGATTATGAAAATGTTGGTGCTCAGCAAAAAATAAATATGTTTAAAAACACCCCTTGCACAGTCCTCCCTCTCACCCCTACACCGGTCCCTCCTACCCATACAGTGGTCCCTTTCACCCCTCCTCACCCTTATTTTCTCAGTACAAATACAAAATGTACAAGTACAGAGAGGATAAACTCCTCGACAAGCTAGAGGCTATTGTTGAAGTTGTCGAGGAGTTGAAATCCAGGAAGGGTGTCATACCATCCAACGAGGTGAGAGAGCCATGCACTCCTACAGTAGAGGTAAGGAGGAAGAGAAGAAAAATTAGACAAATTTTCTCCATTCTAAAATCAGCAAAAATTGCAACTCCCCTCACTCCAATAGTTGTTGAAGTTCAGGGGCCACCGAAGAAGGTGGAAATATTCATGGTGCTTGGTAAGGAGAAGAAGAAGGAACTGGAAGAATTCATCAAGATGAAGGTTTAAAAAGAATACACCATGCATTCATTTGCGTGTGGTACAAGGACAAGGTAAGTTTACTTTTGCTAACCTACCTTTCCAATCTACTCCATGAAGAAGAATCTACGCAGCAGATGTGTAATCTGTTGCGAAAACTTGGTATTCTGTTGCAACATAATACACATTTGTTGCATAAGTTGCGTTGGCTGGGTAATCTATGAACTGATTCAGAGAACCCTCTGCATCAGATTCTTTCGACTGTGTTTTTATTCTTTACAATTACTAACCTATTTAAAAATTATCTTCTTATAGCATAGTATGTTGATGAAATTCTCTGCCTCATGAGGGGCAGGCAATTAGCGTACCCGGATGCTTATGATGCTGTCGATAGGATAATGGACCTCAACTTCTACAATAATTTCAAGGATAGGTACGCTAAACTCTGTAAGATAGCTGATTCCAGTGGCCCGGAATTTGATCAGTTAGTTTCTACATTCCAATGGGATGAAGAAGTAATTAAATATGTTAGAGGGAAGACGCCATATCCATACGACAAGAGATGGACCAAGGCAAAGAAAATCCTTGCAGTCATGAACGTGGATGTCACCACGAGGGAAATATTAAGGTTTATGACTGCAACTTACCTGTGTTCAGTGAAAAGACATTTTTATCCCACATGCAGCCATTCTTGAAGTTGTTGCCCAAGTTGTTGACGCAGAGTAAGCTGATGGATCATTTGCCGGATGAAGTCTTGGCGAAGAAATCATGGGTTTTTGAATGTGAAAATAAGAACATCCATCTCCCAAAAAATACAACCGGTGCAGCGTGCGGGCCGTACTCGTTTACATACATTGAGTGTTTGCTGACCGGTACACAAATGACCGGTGTGTGCGACATCATTGTGGGAAAGATGCAATGGGTATGGGCATATGGGGTACTAACTAAATGGTTGGAGCCCGTGTATAAAAAAGAACATGTACAAAGACAGAGACGAACACGATAGCAAATTTCCATTTCAAGCCAATTCACTATAAATGTAGGGGCAATAATTTTTATGTCTGGCAAAGTTGAATTTTTATAATGCAACAGATTTTATATCTGTCGTAATAGATATAGTACCTGTTGTGACAGATTGATTATCTTTGGAATAGGTTGGTTATCTATTAAGTTATGCATATGTTCTCCGTCTGTCTGTTGCAACCGATTTACAATCTATTGCAACATATAACTTATCTATTGCAACTAATCGGTAATTTGTTGGAGTAAATAAAAAAAGTAGGAAAACCTGTTATATAATTTCCAGCAGATGACCTACGTGTTGCATCTCATGTTGCAACATATGTCTAAATCTATCTGATAAGATATGTCGTCTGTTGCATCAGATGTATTATCTATTGTGATATTTAAATCTAGTAGTCCATTTTAATTAACATGTTCAAAACTCATAATTAATTATATTCATAGATAGAATAAAACAAATCAAAGCCTTCAAAAATTACATGAAATAACTAAACAAATAAATGAAATATAAAAAAAATCATTATGGGTACAAACGATCTACTCTACAAATAAATCAACAAGTTAAACCAAGGAGGATAGGTTATTACATTGACGGACTCAAGCTATAAAGATCTAATCAATATGGACAAGTTGTTCTTCATCCAGTGCTATGGAATTCGGCTTTGGTCGTTGTGGATCTTTAACGTCAGCTGTGTACGGCTTCTAAGCTTTTGTTTCTCCATATTTCCATAAAAGATCAGCATATCTTTTGCAGAGTAATCCGGCATCAAGTCCATCATATAGTACTTATAATCCATCACTCAAATACTCGGCACAGGCGGTAACAAAAGGACCGTAATCCCTGCGTTATAAAAAAATAGATAATCTATATCTTGTATTTCATGCAAGCGTTGTAAAATTTGTGAAATGAAACTAAATCATGACACTTAACTTATAGGCTACCAATGGTTTGTTGAGCAATTCCATCAACATATTGTACATCAAATGGATTAGCCATTTTATCCCGGTATGCTTCAATCGTCCACCAATCAGTACAAATCTTTTGATCTAAAAATCCACTCATATCAAGGTAAGTAGTCAATATTTTGGCCAGCTTTTGTATCTCAGACGATGGCCCAGAATGTCTCCTTCGCGACATCAAGTCATAAACTCGGATGCGCCTTTCTTTTAGAATGACGACAGCCAACACCCAATGGAATTCATCACCACAATTGATTGTGATGTACACTTCGTTGATCAAATACCAAGGTAAGCCAGCTGGAATGCTAAAACCTTTGATGATGTTGATTAAGCATTCCTCATTTTGGGAAACTTTCTTTTGCTGTTGACAATACTTATTGTAGGCATTATTGATGTAAACTTTGTACAAATAATTGTCTGTTGTGTATTTGTATTGTTCTTGTATTTTCAACTTGGCCTTCTTTCGGAGGTAGTAAAAAATGACATCGATGTGCTGCACATATTATCAAACATTTCAGATTACGTGATGAAAAAATCAATATGCAAATGCAATTAAATAAAGTATTAATTAATAGTAATATATATGACATTTAAACCTCATCATTCTAGCAAATTTGGGGCTGTGACATCAAATAAAACCTATTCTTCATTCCGGGATGTGCAACAACAAAGTCGAACATATCAAAACCAAGACTCGATTTGTTCACTTTGTAGCGCTCGTTATTTTATTTTCTACATGATGATTTATATGTGTTAATGTCAGGTTCTTAACACAAGAATTGTATAAACCAATATCCATAAAATTGATTTATGTACCTGCCGGCATGATGCTTTAACAGCCCATCGGCAATTCATTCTGAATATTCATTGATCAACTGTGTTAGTTTTTTTGGAGCTTCGTTCGAGATGTTGAACCCTTCAAATGTGCAATTCTTCCATTCTCCCAAACTGACAGGCTCCACTTTTTCTTCATCTTTGGAAGCAGTTAATGGATTATCAACTATCATATTATGCTCTTCGGCAGTAGCTGTGACATCCACCTGGAAAGCCAGACTTGTCAATGCTAAGTAGAGATATACAACAAATTTTTCATCTGTTGCAACAGATGGGTCTTATGTTGCATCAGATGGATTATCCATTGGGACAAATTCGAATAGAGCAGTATAATAATTTTGAACAGATAACCCATCTATTGCAACATAAGACTCATCTATTGAAACAGATAACGAATCTGATACAACAGGTTAGACAACAATTGTAACAGATGTATATATCTATTTGATAATTTTCAGTAGATGTATCATCTATTGAAACAGATGTGTGCCTGTTTGTTTTTTGGAACAGATGATGTACATTCACCTTCTTCAGCTCATGCTGCTCTTCTGTGGCCCTTGCACATTGAACATCGGTGAAAGACAAAGACAGAGGCATTGCAATCTTTCTTTTTTTGATGATTGATAATGCCTTGGAAATGTCTTTCCTTCTTCTCTTATCCACCTTGATCTCTAGTGGAGTGTCTGGATATGAAATCCTCTTTGATGGAATGAAATCCCTCTTAGATGACATTTCCTTTATAGAAACAGTTAGTGCATTAACAACATTAATCACTCCATCGTGTTTTGCCGTCCAATCTTGACATTTTCATGAAGAACATTCGCCAGATGCAGTAAAATTTGGAGAAAAATCTGTACAACCATTATGATCATAATCATAATGGCTTATTGTTTCAAAAACTGTAAGATGAGCATCATTAGTCCCACCCTCCAAAATTATTTTTTTTGTGATGGCTGTTGCTCTAAAAAATTCCATTTTTATTCCATCAACGATCTTAGGGTCCGATAAAGTTTGAACAGACCGTAAAGTAAGAAAAAATGGCATCTTCAACTCTTGGCTGATCGAAACAAACCACGGATGGATAATCTAAATAAATCGGTAAATTTATTAAGAATGATGATGAAATCATTTAATTATTAATTAAAACTAAAACTTGATTAGAATTAGACTTACTGCTTCCTTGGGAGGATTGAAAAGATCAAGAAATTTTGCATATTTATCGGTTTTGGCCGACAACCATCTCAGAATTCTTGGACAGAAAACTTTTTCCTGGTAGTTCACTTGTTGTCTCAAATAAGGAATGGCTTCAAATGCCCAAGCCTATAACATAATGCCAATAAATCAAAAGCATTATAGAATAAAAAATAATGAATCATATCATGATAAAAGGAATATTTACCATGAAGGCCCATGGAAAACCATATAAGTTGACTATTTTTTTCATTAACGGAGTCAATAAATATTCGACAATTATTTTGAAGCTTTCATAACCCCAAGGATAGCTGTTAAATGCCTCAAGATCCTCAGAGAGATTTATTAAACCGAGGTTTATGTTGTTGTTAACGTCTCTCGCCCAAAGAACATTATGTACTGACCAAACCAAGCACAATGATTGCTTGTGCTTCTTTGAAAGTCCTTTACGTTTCAACGCTTCAATCAGATTTTTATTTTTGAAGCTTGGACCAACAATAGACACCAGGTCATCACGATCACTCGACTTGCCTTTTTCTTTTTTTTTGGGTGTGCGGGGTGCTTTTTTTGGGTCAGAGTAGGTATAACTTGAGAAGGAGAAGGAGGATAACATTTTAGTCCGGTAACTATGGCAAACTCCTCCCAACCAAAACAAATAGGCATGCCATAGTAATTTATCCACACCTCATCCATCTTATCTTTATTTTCATACATAAACCTGCACTTGAAAACATCATATACCATTTTCATTTGGAAATGAGCATTGTTGTCCTCCGGTAAATCAATATATTGCCCAAAGCAGCTTTTCCTGAAATAAGAATCCAATTTTTATTCTCGAAGTATTTTTCTGAAGGCGTCGAAAGATTTTTCCATAACTGGCTTAACCACGAGATCACCTATTATATCTGTGGCACCATCGCACTGCATTCTCACAGGATAATGATCAATGCTGAAGGTTTTGACCAACTCTTCGGTGGAAGGGCTATTGGCATTTGGATCATCTCTTTTGAAAGATTCCTCCTCCCGGTGTTCATTAGCTTCTGCTCCTGATTGAAATAACGCTTGTAAAGCAAACTCATAGAGTGGTGGATATAGCTGAGCTGCTGCACTTATTCCTTTACTTGGACTTGATTCAATTTTTTTTCTTTTGGGAGCCATGTTATCTTAAATTAACAGGAAAATAAAATAGAATATAATTGATTAATGCATAACAGTAATATAACAGTTCCAACAGACAACTAATCTATTGCACCAGGTAGGTTATCTGTTGCAACATATAACCGACCTATTACGATGGATGAGTAATTCGTGGGAACCATAAAAATAACATTATCTGTTGCACCTGGTATTTTATCTGATGCAACACATAACTAACCCGTTGCAATGGATGAGTAATCCGTTAGAAACCATAAAAACAAATTACTAATCTGTTGTACTAGGTATTTTATCTGTTGCAACATATAACCGACCTGTTGCAACGGATAAGTAAATCGTTGGAAAGAATAAAAATGAATCACTAATCTGTTACACCAGGTATGTTATCTATTGCAACAGATAACCGAGCTGTTGCAACGGATGAGTAAACCATTGGAAAGAATAAAAACAGTCCTAATCTGTTGCAAAATGAATAGTGAACCATTGGAAAGAATAAAAACAGATCACTAATCAGTTATCTGTTGGATCAACATTGTTTAGATTTCTTCCAAACAGAAGTCGTTTATCACAACAGATGAATGATCTGTTAGATTGTTCACCTGTTGCATCAGATTTTCATAGTTGTATCCGATTTTCATCTGTTGCATCATATGTTTCATCTATTACATCAGATGTTTCAACTGTTGCAATACTATTTCTTCCAAGACAAACAAAAAATCAACCCAGTAATACCAACACATCACACACACACACACACTAAGAACATCAACTGTGATAAAAAATCACCAATAAATTTGAATCAATAGTATGACAACAACAAGAAGAAATGAAGAAATACCAAAAATTAGGGTTTTATTTAGTCCATATTTCAATACCAGAAGAGTAGTTGACTCAAGTTCCTCTATTTCTTCATAATTTTTTACTTGTGAAAAAGAAAATGGGAGGACGAAAAAGTCAAAGTTGTTGTCGTCGGAGAAATATTCACGTGATTGATGGTTGAAAGTCAAAAAGAAACTTGCCCGACTATTTTTCACCGAAGGATGAAGGAAGAAATTTTGCAGAATTGTTAGTTGGGAAAGAGTTGAGAGAAGCTGGAGAGAGAGGAGAGAGTGGTTGATTTGGATTGAAGAGGGGTATAGGTTGGGTTGATTTGTATTTTTGAAAAGATTAGAAAGTTTTGAAAATATTAATCAAGTCCACAATTAACTTAATCAAGTATTCTAATGATGTTTGACCCAATTTGTTGGTCAATGTCACCAATTCTCCATTCAAGACATAAAAGACACCTTTCCTTCAATTTTCTCAATTAACATGTATATTGAAAAATTGTATAAAAAGTATTATAACTTACAATAATTAATAACTTCTAAATTCTATTTGTGTCACATAAATTGAGAGAAAAAAATGGCATACGGGCCCTCGACATCTAGTACTATATAGAAGCGCGAGTAGCAGCTGCTGGAAGCAGTAGCTGGCGGTCGACATTTCTGCTTTCAGCTGTCTGCTTGTTTCGTAATTTTACTATATCACCCCTGATTAATTATTATATGAAATTTACGTATTAATAAATTAATAAAATTTAATTTAACAAAAATATAAAATAAATATTTATGACATGTCCTTTTCAGCAGCTTCAATCATAATTTACTATATCGCCCTTAAGTAATTATTATAAGTCATCTAAGTATTAATAAGTTAATAAAATTTAATAAAAAAAGGTAAAATAAATATAAAGTGATAAATTAACTCTTGATTATGACATTTTACATATTAAAAAATTAATAAAATTTAATTTAAAGAAAATTAAAATAGATATTTATGATATTTTTGCTTTCAGCTGCTTTAACCGTAATTTTACTATATCACCTCTAAGTAATTATTATAAGTCATGTAAGTATTAAGAAAATAATAATATTAATAAAAAAGGTAAGATAAATATAAAATGATAAATTAACTCTTGATGTTTTAAATTAATTTGACATCTTATATGAGGCATACTTAAAAAAATTCACAAGTATTTTTTATAGCAATTTCGCTATATCACTTCTAATTAGTTGTTATGAGTCATTCAAGACATGCCGGTTTTGCTACTTTAATCTTAATATTTGATTAACTCTCGAAATTATATCGGTATCGCTTAAATTGAAATAGAAAAAAATATTATAAATAATAAAAATTAAAAACTTTAATTACTTTTAAAATCTAAATTAACTATCAATACCGAAAACGTTTGAACAAGGAAAGTATTATAAATTACAATAACAGTTTTTCTATATTTCTTGTAGTTAGTTATTATGAGTCATTCAAGACGTGCTGGTATCGCTACTTCAATCGTGATATTTGGTTGACTCTCGAAAAAAATTAATAAAAAAATAAAATAGATATTTATAAAGTAAAATAGACATTTATGACATGGCTGTTTCAGTTGTTTCAACTGTAATTTTACTATATTAATCATTATGAATCATCTTAGTATTTAAAAATTAATAATATTTATTTTTACAAGAGCAAGCAACTTAAAATAGTAACATATATTGGGCCCGTGCTGGCACGGGCCTTCGATGTCTAGTTCTTACTATATAGAATAGCGAGTGGCAGCTAGAAGCAGGCAGCAGGCGGTCGACATGCCTGCTTTCAACTATATTATCCCTAATTAATTATTATATGATATTTACGTATTAGAAAATTAATAAAATTTAATTTTATAAAAAAGTAAAATAGATATTTATGACATGTCCGCTTCAGCTGCTTCAACCGTAGTTTAACTATATCGTCCTTATGTAATTATTATAGGTCATCTAAGTATTAGAAAATTAATAATATTTAATAAAAAAGATAAAATAAATATACAATGATAAATTAACTCCTGATGTCTTAAATTAATTTGACATCTTATATGAGCCCACTTAAAAAATTTTTACAGGTATTTTTATAGCAATTTTGCTATATCACTTCTAATTGGTTATTATGACTCATTCAAGAAGTGTCGATTTCGCTACTTCAATCGTGTTATTTAGTTGACTCTTGAAATTATATCAGTATTGCTTAAGTTGAAATAGAAAATATATCATAAATCACAATAATTAAAAACTTAAACTACTTTTAAAATCTAAATTGACTATCAATACTACAAAAGTTTGAACAAGAAGAGTATTATAATTACAATAGCAAACAACTTAAAATAGTTAATTATAATGTTGAAAAAGTATTCAAGATTACAATAGCTAACAACTTTAAAAATCTAAAAACATAATAAAAATATAATTAATTATCTAATTTTATTTATGTCACATAAATTAAGATAAAAAAATAACATATATTGGATCCGTGCTGACACGGGCCTTCGATATCTAGTTTATATAGATATTATACAACCTTATTTATGCGGGAAAGGACAGAAATGACACTTCAAATTAAAGTATTTCCACGAAAATGGTCATGGAATTTAAATTTCAGTTTCTAGCCATTTCAATTTGCTGGCCTGTTCTATATCGTTTCTACACACCTTCTATACAGTTTCTATACATATAAATATTTCATACGAAAATTATACAGTTTTGATACACAATTTATACAATAATTGTACATTTTTTTTTACACATTTTATACAATAATTATATAATTTTATGCACTTTCTATATATTTTTTATATATATTTTATACATATACATATTTGATACATATATCTTATATAGATACATATTCTATATAATAATTATATCATTTTTATATAATTAAATTTAATTATTATTTTTAAACAATAAAAAAACAGAATATTTTTTCAGCTAAAAAATTTATAGCAAAAAAAAAAAGTTGAAATATTTTTAAAAGGAACGAATGACCCAAGTTGAAACTGTATCAATATTGTATATGTACTGTATCAATATTGTATATGGATTGTATTTGAACTACGTGGGACAAAATGACCCAAATTAGGAAATGACTATAAAGTAAAAATAGTATACTCAACTGATCACTA
This sequence comes from Capsicum annuum, assembly GCF_002878395.1. Lineage (NCBI taxonomy): Eukaryota > Viridiplantae > Streptophyta > Magnoliopsida > Solanales > Solanaceae > Capsicum > Capsicum annuum. Next base: position 184,214,339 of record NC_061119.1, read on the forward strand.
TTTGGAAAGATATCAAACTTGGACTATTTATTTTAAAAAGTACTATACAATATTCTTTTCCCTTTTTATGAATTATAACGCATCTTTTGGAATTTACACCTACTTTCCATCTTATTTTTTCTTGACTTGATATGAATAAGTACATCACCAAATTGAGACAAAGTATTTAGGATTGTTTATTTTGGGAATGTCCTAAAGGGACACGACATATATAACATAGGATAGTGATGATCCATTGGAACTTCTTTTTTGCTTTTCAAGATTAAAAGAGAAAGTCCAGAAAAATATGGGACATTCTTGATTGTGCGGGAAGGGTAATTGCCCAAGTCGTATAAGGAGTTTCCAGATTTTTTCTCAACTCAATGGGGGACATTTTCTTCCTCATGCCCAAATATTTTTTGGATTAGAACGTATGCAATCATAAACCGGAATATATACACCAACCCCGCACCGGGTTCGGAAGCTCCTACATTAAAGTTAATGGATTCGACTTTAATATCATAATAAATGAACTTTTAATCTGACTTGTGTTATAAAAATTGGTTCAAGGAAAAAAAAAATTGTTTATAAGGTGTGCATCAGTCGATTAGGTTCGATTTTATGTATTATCGATTGATTTAATGATTTTCGATTTTTAAATGTGCTAAATCAATAAGATATTTTTTTATCGATTTTTGATTTATTGATTTTTGGTTCTTATAAACGGATCGATTTTTTATTTAACCAATAAAAAATGCTCATAAAACGAATGTCAATTTGACGCAATGATTTTCAATGTCGTGCAACAATAGCAATTAACATGACATCAATAAGAATACTCAAAAAATAAAAAGCATGACAGCTAATTGGACATATGTTTTGCAGTGCCAAATTTCACAAAATAAACAACAAACAAGTAGATTTATTTTTTACAAAATAAAAAGTCGATCATCCTGTTCACTAACTATGCAACAAGTAGATTTAATGATAAATTTCAAAAATACCTTAAACGTACTTTTAATATTATAAAATGAAGCAATACATATGCTTTGCAGTGCCAAATTCCATAGCATAGGTTTTTAGGAAATTGAATAGGTTTGTAGAAATTAAGTAAATGTAAGTAATATATACATATAAGTAGAGGTAAAATAGCAATATAGTAGATTCTTATTGGGTTATCGGTTTACCCAATAACCCAATATGAAAAAATTAAAATCGAATCATTAATCTAATAATTTTTTTTATAAAATTATTAAAAAATCATTAACCCAATTACCCAATAACGATAAACTAATAGATTCGATATATTAATTGATACTATTTCTACACACCCTTAATTATTAATATGAAAAATTTTAAAAATCCTTTCTCGATCCAATACGAGACATTCTCATCAAAGCCTTACCAACTTATACACTCATTTATTTTGTGAACGTCCTAAAGAGACATATCTTAAGACAGTGATGATCAATTGAATTTGTTTTCAGTTACTCTTTCTGTTTGGTTTTACTCGACACATTTTAATTTAACACATTTATTAAGAAAAATAATTAATAACATAACTATTTTATCATAATATTTCCATTAAATAATATTTATATTGTGTTGTAAAATTAATTTGAAGAAAAAATAATTAATGCTATAAAATAGAAAAAAAAAGTTATCTTTTTTTGAAATGTCAAAAATAATAAGTAAAAATAAAAATCTAATTAAGAAATTAGTGACAAGTAAAACAGACGAAAAGAGTATAATTTTTAGTTGGGAGCATTTTATCTTCAATGTAGAACTTTTCAAATTGAATTTAAATCTACTTAAATTTTTTTTAAAAATTCCTTTCCAGATTAAAAGATAAGGTCCAAGAAAAAAGTGGGAGATTCTTGGGGCTTTGGGCCATAGGTGACAAAAGAGTTTTAAAATGAGGTGTAGGTGACACAAGTCTTAATTATTAGTTGGAGGTGACAATTACTTTATTATGAATTAAGAAAGTTGGAAAAGTTTGAAAATAACTCACAAGTTTTTAAATTTACACTTTGATGCCAATGTTTACCTAAAATAACGGGAAACGGAGAGAAAAAAAGCATCTTTCTCTCTCTTCTCATTCATTGTTGTTTTCTCTCTCTTAGCGATTTTTGTTGTTCATTGTTTCTGCTGCTTTATTCATCATCTTCTGCTTCATTATCACCATCCTCTACTTCATTATCATCTTCATCTTCTTCTTGTCGACCATTTGTTGTTGTTGTTATTGTTGGTATAGCGCTACTATTGCTATCTGACCAATTTCTTAGGTCAAATTTTGTTTACTACATCACTTTTCACTTTGACATTACTTCATAGGTGACTTTGGTAAGTAAAATTATGATTTTTATTCATATTTGTCATCTGGGTATACTTCTATTTTTCCAACAATGGATAGAACTCCGATCATGAATCTAACATAAGTGCTCACAATTTAAATATATCAATCATCTGGTGCATCAGATGAGTAATCTGTTGCATCAGATGAGTAATCTATTGCATCAGAATGTTTATCTGTTGCAATGAATGATTAATCTGTTTGGAACAACACAAATCAGCCCCTGCCACAAACCCAACAGATAACTAATATGTTTTAACTCTTGCCATTGCTACTGGATTCAAAATTATTCCTTACGTCCAATTACCCGTCCCAAATTTCCTAATTCGATTTCTGATTTTACTTGTCTTTTTCACTAATAAAGAAAAGATTAAAAAAAATTCATGTTTTACCCTTTGCATTAATTACTTTTTCTTCAAATTAAAATGGAAACATCATTTAATAAGGGGACTATACGCCGACTGACGTTAAAAGCTTTCTTCTCTTATGAAATTTCGATTGAATAGCAATCAATGGTTATTTCAAACACGTCTACTGTCCCCCCAATTGATCAATGGGTTATAGTAAACTAGACATGTTATTAATTATTTTTTTAATCAATGTGGCATCTCAATTTGGGACGGGTAATTTGAGACGGAGGGAGTACGAATTAAAACGTCAAAGCCAAGCAACAAACTAGTCATTTATTGAAACAGACTGTTTATCTATTGCATCAGACTTCTTATCTGTTGTAACATATGAGTAATCTGTTTTGAACAACACATTAGCCCCTGCCACAAACCCAAGAGATAAAATTCTTGCTATTGTTACTGGATTCTAAATTATTCCTTTTTACGTCGAATCGTCGACATGTTTATTGAGAAGATAATAGACAAAATGAAAATTAAATATGGATTAAAACATCAAAGATCAAACATAATTTTTTTATTAAACAAAAACAAATAAAAATACATATAATAGACATAAAGAAAAATAATAATCTAATTATTATTATTATTATTATCATCATCATCATTGCCAGCCGATCAATCTTCAACCGGAAGTAGCAAGTCCCTCCCCAGCCTGCGTATCTCGCGGAGCATTTTTGCTCTAACTCCTCCCAGTTCCCATTGCCAGTCACGAACTTGATTCCAAAGTTCATTCATGGTGTCTTACAAAAAAGTAACGTCCCACACTGGGTCATCCATAATCTTCTAGAGTGTAATATGAAAGATGGGATGCAATATATAAATAGAGAGTAGTTGAATGAACGATTGAGTAAGAAAGGACCTATTTATAGAGGATTGAATTTGGATGAGAGGCAAAAAGGCACGACTATTCACCTCTATTCATTAATTATATTTTTGATTAAATTAAGAAAATAAATATTGTGACAAGTCATGACTTTTCAGATTATTATTATTAATTAGTTCTTTTCAAGAATCATTTTTATTGAGTTGTGGCAACAGATTCTATATCTGTTGCATCAGATAACACATATGTGACAACAGATATATCATCTGTTGCAACAAATATAAAATATGTTGCATCAGATAACCTATCTGTTGCAACACATAATCTAACTGTTCACCTCTATTTATTAATTATATTTTTTATTACTGTGAAAAGTAATGACTTAATTAAATTAAGAAATATTATGATAAAAGTAATGGCTTAATTAAATTAAGAAATATTGTGATAAGTCATGACTTTTCAGATTATTATTATTAATTAGTTCTTTCTAAGAACCATTTTTATTGAGTTGTGACAACAGATTCTATATCGATTGCATCAGATAAATCATCTGTGACAACAGATATATCATCTGTTGCAATAATAGTGAACCTATTGCATCGGATAATATATTTGTTGCAACATATAATCTACTCTTTTTTAAAAAAAAAACTATCATCATATCATTAATCCAAATTTGCTGACTTTTTTATTTAATGAATTAAAAAAAACACCTTTTCAAATTCTTTAATAAAATAATAACCATTATTTTCTGGGAACATATTGTATATCTGTTGAATTTGATAAACCATCAGTTGCAACAGATATACCATCTGTAGCAACAGATATACGTTCTATATTAATATCTTTTTTTATTTCTTCTAACAGCTGATACATCAGTTGCAACAGATGGGGAGTTTGATGCATCAACAACACTGTTGAATGCATGTGTTTTTGTTTTAGACAAAAAGTCATGACCTTCACCTTGTTTTTCTTAACAATCATCATATAAGTTAATTAATTCAATATTGTGATTTTTTTTATTATATAATAAATAATTTTAAAAAATAAATTCAAAAACAAAAATGGTGAAAAGTCACGATCGGTTATTAAAATTAAATAACCGTTCTTTTACGGTTATAAATTATGTTTATCATTTATTTCCTTATTATTTCTTTACGAAATATTTTTCATATTAAATAATCGGAAAGTCATGTCTTTTCACCCTCTCAATAACAACAATGATTCTTTTTTTATTAATAACCGCCTGGTGCAACATATGATCGACCTGTCGCATCACATTAACTTCTGTTGACACAAATTGCTCAATCCCTACCACCAACCGTCGACATGTTGAGAACAAGGAATAAACAGAATGATTATTAAATACTAAATAAGAATTAAAAATTCAAAGTCGACCACCAAATGAAACATAGATTTTTGAATCCCTTGGGTAGATTAGATATACAAAAGGAGGAAAATACATACGCTAAAATAAAAAACATTACCTAATTATTATTACTACTATTATTATTATTATTGTCAATCAGACATTTTTCATCCGGCAGCCTTGATCCTCAGCTTTGCCCTGAAGTCAGCCAAATCTCCCTGGAGTTCATCAAACTGCCTTTGAAGTTCACGCAAGGACTCGCTATTAATATTATTGTATGAATCTGGATCATCCGTATTTTTAAGGAGGGACCTATTTATAAATTATTGTATCTCAAAAAGAAAAAAAATTGCTTTAAAATAAATCTAACAGATGGGTAATCTATTGCAAAATATATTCCTTCTGTTAGGCAACTTACAACATACTGGCAATCTTTTGCAACAGATGTATATATCTGTTTGATTTGTCCAACAGATACATTATATGTTGCAATAAGTTGATCATCTGTTGTAACAGATGTCTCCAATTGTTTGATAATATAAACAGATGCGGCAGCTGTTGCAACTATTTAGTCATCTATTTATTTAATTTAAGCAATAGATGGTCTAGGAAGAATAAGGTGCGTGCAGATAGATCCACTATCATATGTGTGGGAGTTAGTATGTATTACTGATAAGGTCACCGGGACAACACACATAAAGTACAATGTTTTTGTGAATGCAGTTTTTAACCAATTAGGCACTAATCATTCAAACAAGATCCTGCATTATACCGTTAAGTTTGATGGGTTCAAAATTGATAAGGCTGAGGACCTTATGAAGATGGTGTAGATACCCTGTTATGAATTACTGACGGTTGTTGCTCGTGTTTATACGTGTCAAGTTTTGAGAAGGTATTAATATTTGTCGTCATTGTAGAGAACTAATAGAAATTGGACTTAACTTTAAGTGTGCATTGGACTATGAGAACACCTTCGAAGCTTCGCATTGCATCAAACAAGAACGAAAAACCAATAGAAATTCCCCTGGCCCAAATTTATATAGTTGGGTTGCTCGTTCAGGGTGATGATTATACGCCAGAAGATGCGGTAGGAGAATGCCTTCGAGGAAAAATGGGTGGTTGATGGAAGACTATATCATCTGAGAGCTAATTGAAAAAGAGACATAGGATAGAAAGTAACTTCTAACGAATCTGGCCGATGGAATTATCTTAAAAAATGCGAAATTTGAATCAAGTGCAAATATGAAAGTGTATCTGGTAATGTAATTTCATATATTGTCTCTCAGAAAGAAAAATAATGCAGATGAACACTTTGCTAGAGAGCCGCGTGGTCGAGATTATAACCTAGATAGAAAATAGGAGAAGACTAACAAAGCAGCCTCACTAGCATCGAAGGTTGAAATGATGTATAATAAGTCTAGAAAACTTACGCCAATAGCAACTGAAGTTAAAATAAAAAATCTAAGCGAAGGAGACAATTTTTGAATTTTAAATTTTATCCCATGCCTTTTTGTTTGTGTTTTCGATCAGTTCCACTACCGTTGACCTGATCAGAACCACAAACGAGATTGAAAGGCAAAAAGAGTATCATTTCTTCCTTAGCAATATGGATTAATTGATTGTGTTTTCTTCCCTTAGCATGCTTTCAATATTCTTTGGAGAAGATCAGATACTTGCTGTAGTATGTGAATCCTGATAATTTTCAAGCTTGCCTCTAGCTTGCTGATTCTGTATTTAAGCTGAACCGTTGTCGTCTTTGAAGTTGGTTAAGAGTTCCTTATCTCGTGTGAGCTTGATCAGGAACACTACCTTTAAAGTTGTGGCATTCTAGAAGCCCTTCAGAACACTTTCTTTAGAAGCCTTAAAGGATACATGGAGGGTCGCTGTGTTTATTTTAGGTCAAAATATGTTGACGCATATTGAAGATGTGGTCCTAATAGTTGAACATCAAAATTTTATCAAGCGTTTCTCAATGGATCTTGCTCAACCAATTTGATAAATTAATAAGTAAGGAGTTGCGTAGCATGTGATCTAAACGGACTCTACCAAGCCTATCAAACGCTACGTAACTCTAAGATTATTACCCTATAAAATTATTTGACTAAGTTAGTGTACAAATTAAACAAGCTCAATCTGTCAGCCTTTCTGTTGATCACTCTTCTCCAATATAGATGACAAGATATCTGCTATCCAAAAGTCTACACCGTCGCCAAACATGCTTTCCAGGGAGCAATTCTTCAATAGAAATCAACAGTAATCTCTCAATATCAAGTGATATTAAGAGATTCCTAGTCATGACTTCCCAAGACTTTCAATACAGCAAGAATTTTTACTGATGACAAGATATCTGCCATGTGAAAGTCTACACCAGACGACAATAGATAGAACCCCGATCAGGAATCCAACATAAGTGCCCATCTGGTGTAGACTTTTGCATGGCGGATATCTTTTAATCAACAGAAATTCTTGCCGTAGCGAAAGTCTTGGGAAGTCATGACTAGGAATCTCTCAATATCACTTGATATTAAGAGATTACTGTTGATGCCTTTTGAAAAATTGCTCCCTGGCAAGCATGTCTGCCAACAGAGTAGACTTTTGCGTAGTAGATATCTTGTCATCTATATTGGAGAAGAGCGATCAACAGAAAGGATGAGAGATTGAGCTCATTTGATTTGTGCACTAACTCGGTCATATTTTTTTATAGGGTAATGAGCCTGGAGTTATGTAACATTTGATAGACTTGGTAGAGTCGGTTTAGATCACACGCTAAGTGACTCCATGCTTATTAATTTATCAAATTGGTTGATCAAGATGCATTGAGAAACACTCGATAAAAGTGTGTTGTTCCACTATTGGGACCACATCTTCAGTGTGCATCAACACATTTTGACCTAAAACAAACACAACAACCCTCCATGTATCCTATAAGGTTTCTGAAGAAAGTGTTTTGAAAGGCGCCTAAAATGCCACAACTTTGAAGGTGGTGTCCCTGATCGAGCTCACAAGAGATGAGGAACTCTTGACCAACATCGAAGACAATAATGACCAGCTTAAATACAAAATCAACAAACTGTAGGCAAGCTTGAAAAATATCGGGATTCACATACTACAACAAGCATCTGATCTTCTCCAAGGAATGTTAAAAGCATGCTAAGGCAATAAAACACAATCAATTATAACCATATTGCTAAGGAAGCAATGATACTTAATTTTCCTTTCAATCTCATTTGTGGTTCTGATCAGGTCAACGGCAGTGGACCTGATCAGAAATACAAACAAGAAGACATGCGATAAAATTTAAAATTCAGAAATTGCCGCCTTCGCTTAGATTTCTTATTTTAACTACAGTTGTTGTTGGCATAAGTTTTCTAGACTTTTGTACATCATTTCAACCCTCGATGCCCGTGAGGCTGATTTGTTGGTCTTCTCTTATTTTTATCTAAGTGATAATCCCGACCACATAGATCTTTAGCAAAGTGTCCTTCTGCGTTATTTTTATTTTAGAGAGATAACATATGAAATTATATTACCGAATACACTTTCATAATTGCACTTGATTCAGATTTCACATCTTTTAAGATAATTCCATCAGCCAGATTCACTAGAAGTTACTTTCTAGCCTATGTCTCTTCTTCAATTAGCTCTCAAATGATATAGTCTTCCATCAACCACCTATTTTCCCCCGAAGGCATTCTTCTACCGCACCTTCTGACATATTATCATCACCCCAAGTAACCTAACCATATAAATTTGGGCTAGGAAAATAACTATATTGGTTTTCCATTCTTCTTAGATATAGTGCTAAGCTTCAAAGGACCTCTAAGGGTCCAATGCACCCTAAAAGTTAGTCCAATCGCTATTGAATCTCTTTACAATGACACCAAAACTAGATCCCTTCACAATGCTCGACAAATAAACATGAGAAACAACTGACATTAAATCTTAATAGGGTATCAGAACCATATTCATGGTACCTCAGCCTTATTAGTTCGGACCTACCAAACTTAACTGTAAAATTACAGACATCTTGTTTGAATGATCTATGACTAATAAGTAAAAACAACATTCACAAAATCAGTGCACTCTATGTGTGTTTCCACGATAACATTATTAATAATACATACCTCCCACATATGAAGTGGTTCTATCTGCATGCAACTTATTTTTCCTAACCTATCTTTACTGCAGCCTCTTGTGATGGTCTGGCAAAAGTTGATCAACTGTCAATTCCTTATATCTACAAAGAAGAGGAAAAAAAATTAATGTCACAAAAAGAACATTATCTATCTGTTGCAACAGATGTAGAGTCTGTTACATCAGATTTTTGCAACAGATGTGGAGTCTGTTGCAATAGATGTGGAGTCTGTTGCAACAGATGTGGAGTCTGCTAGAATACATCAATCCAGCCTTTCTAGTGGTTTGATTTGTTCCAAAAGTTTCTCCATCTGTTGCAAAATCAACAACAACATAAAAAACAAATAAAAAATATCAACAACAAGAAAACAACAATTGTTCCAATAACATCATCAACAACAAAAAAGCAACATCCTTTATTCCAGAACCATCAACAACACCATACCACAAGTTTCAACAACGCCAACCCCACCAACAATATCAATAACTACATCAATAATAAATAAACAAATAAAATACATACAAAAAAATGACACTGCCAACAAGGCTTTTAAACTTCTTCCAATAGATGATTTTTTTGTATATTATAATAAAAATTCTCGATTTGTTTATTCAATACTTAAAATTTCCTTCAAATTTTTTTAATAAATATGGTATGGGTAAATAGTAATTAAATAAAAAAAATAGATATAAATAACTTGCAAAGAAGAAGACGAGAATGAAATAGCAACAATGAACCATACCTTAATGTCAAAAAGGGGATCAGAACAACAATTTCAGTCGAGGAAAGATATGGATCGGTTTAGATCCCAAAGAATCTTTATGAGAAGAGAATAGAAAAGAGAGAAAAAAGGCTTTGATAACCCTAAAGAGGAGAGAAAGAAAAAGATGAGAGTTGAATAAAATAAACTGCAACTAAAGAAAGAGAGATGGGATAATTTCTATAGATGTATTGTGTACGTAGATGTGGGGGTTTTCAATATTCATTAATTAATATTCATTAATTTCATTAATAATTTGAGGGGCACGAGGAACACTAAGACTAGTGACATTGAAAAGACAAGACAAGACTGCTTAATGAACTCACTTTTGAGATATCCAAGAAATATTTTTTACTGCCTTTAGTAGTAAGTACTACTTGATATTATCTACTTGGTCAGAAGATTTCTTTAAAATTAAAAGAGAAAAAAGATTTTCAAATAGATATGTCATTTGTTGCAACATATATAAATATCTGTTTAGAAATCTAAACCACTCAGTCATCTATTACAACAGATATCAATATCTATTTAAAAATTTCAATAGCTCAGTCATCTGTGACAATAGATGAAAATGTCCATTTGATAATTAATTAAATCAGATATATCATCTGTTACAATAGATATAAATATTTGTTTGAAAAGTTCCAACAACATAGTCATCTATCACAATAGATATAAATGTCTATTTGATAATTAAAACAGATATGTCATCTGTTGAAATGTCCATTTGATAATTAATTAAATCAGATATGTCATATGTTACAATAGATATAAATATTTGTTTGAAAATTTCCAATAGCTCAGTCATCTATCATAATAGCTGCAAATATCTATTTAATAATTAAATCAGATATGTCATCTATTGCAATAGATATGAATATCTGTTTGAAAATTTTCAGCAGATCATTCATTTGTTGCAACAAATTTCATTGCAATTGATTTAGGTGGAACTAGGGATGAATGAATGAGCTCACAGGGTCAATTATAAATTCAATCGAGTCATTGAAATTGCATGGCATTGGTATTACATTCATCCCAACCCGAGTCATTAATCAATCACTCTGAGTTGAAATGAGTTCTCATCAACTCAATGTTTGGATAGTGATAGTACCTAAGTTTATTTAGGTGGAACTAGGGCTGAATGAATGAGCTCACAGAGTCAACTACAAATCCAATCGAGTCTTTCCAATTGCATAGCATTAGTATTGCGTTCATCCCGACCTGAGTCGTCGATTGATCACTCTAAGTTGAAATGAGTTCTCATCAACTCAATATTAGGATAGTGATAGTACCTAAGTTCATTTAGGTGGAACTATAGATGAATGAATGAGCTCACAAGGTCTACTATAAATCCAATCGAGTATTTCCAACTGCATGGTGTTGGTATTGTGTTCATCCCGACCTGAGTCATCGATCGGTCATTCTGAGTTGAAATAAGTTCTCATCAACTCAATGATTTAAAAGTATATCTTTTAAAATTTTTAAAATTAATTAAGATCAATTCAGACCAAATTAGCAATTTCAAAACTTGTCTTTCTTTTCCAAAATTACAAATCAACCCACATAAATCATCCATTTGCGTGAAAAACTTTTCATTTCAAATTTGAAGTTCTTGCTCTTCTCTTTCTCTCTCTCGGGGTCTCCTCTCTCTCTCAATAATACAAATAATAACTACTTAATATATTGTTCAACCCTTCAAAATAGGTTGATTTTCTTTCCATTTACGACCACATATAGTTGTTTTTTTTACTTCATTCCTATTTGTATTCGTTATTTTCTCTATCTTCACATGTAACAGAGTTTGAGAAGAGTTCTACATTTTTTCTTTATTCTAAAAATAGTAATTTTTAGTTAATGATGAAAAATAAGACTTTAATTGTATTATCTTCGATAATGGGTTAACAATTTTGAGTTTTGATGCTAAAAAAGTAGGAAGCACCTGAGAAAATCCTAGTTTTTATTTCAGTATTTTGCTAACTGTCGTGGTTTTATTGGATGGTGTTTGTGGTGTTGTTGGTGGCTATTGTTGGTGGTGTTGGTATTTGTGTTTTTTAGTGGTGGTATCGGTGGTTTAGGTGTTGGTATTGGTGGTGGTCTTGGTGGCATTGGTGGTAGCATTGGTTGTGGTAGTGGTGATCCCTCTGTTGCAACTGGTGGAAGATCTGTTGAGAGATATTAAATAGGTCTTCAAATAGATTCCCCATTTGTTCCAGCTGATGGGTTATCCTTTGGAGTATTTTTTTGTAATGTGGCGTAGAATAATTTATTGAAATATGTCCATCTATTGCAACATGTGGAATATCTGTTGGGAGATATTAAATAGGTCTTCAAATAGATTCCTATCTATTCCAACTGATGGGTTGTCCGTTGGAGTAATTTTTTTGTTATGTGACGTAGAATAATTTATTAAAATTTATCTTACCTTTTTTAAATAAATTATGCAGACATCAAATGTAATGTATTTTTGTTTTTCTATTGTTTGTAGTTAAAAGATGTCTCCCAAAAGAAAAGAAAATGAAAGTGGATCAACTTCTGACCACCCAACAAAAAAGGCTAGACTACAGATAGATTTGGAGAAACTTCTAGAACAATCTCAGTCAGGGTAAAATGAAGCTGAGGAAAGTGATAACTCCTTCTCACCAATGGGGCATGAAATAACATTGAAATCCCAGCATGATTTTGTAAAAACTATTAGTATCGATGGGTTTCGAGTTATAATGTCGATGAAAAACCCTAACACAACATTTTGTGATGTTGTACTTAAATGTCAGTTGGGGAAACCTTTTAATGAACATAAGAGTATTATGAAAAAGGAAAACATAGATGGACTTTTAAGAAGAGATGCTTTGCATACTTTCTTGAGCTGTCTGGGGCCCGCCCTCTCCATTTCCCAATGATCATGGTATATGGCCTTCTTAATCACAGGATCAAGTATTTGGGGAATGATGGAGGTTCGAAGGACGGTGAAAAAAGATGGATAAAGTCTGGATTAAATATTGTGGCATGCTGGTTTGTTTCGGATTGAAAGAGTTTGCCATAGTAACGGGCTTGAGAGGCGATCGTCTAGAAGAACCTCTCATCAAGAAACCATCCAACAAAGGGTTCAACAAATGCAAGGTAAAAAAAATGGGTTGTTGGGTATTGTTGGACCTATCTATAGAGTGGAGGATTTGATGGCGGATCTCAAGAATAAAGACATACCAAAGAACTACAGGAAGAAATTGTGCTTAGTTTGGTTTGTCCATTCCATTTTATTTGCAAGAGACGACAGGAAAGTCATAGAACATGATTTATTGGTGCTTGCTGATGATTTTGGGAAGTTCAACGATTATCCCTGGGGATACGACAGCTACTAATTGACTGTCAAATATTTACTGAAAAAGCTAAAGACAAAGACGACCATATTATACGGCTTTTCTTGGGCTTTCATGGTAAAATTGATCATTATTTTTACTCATTCATTAATTTATATTGAATATAGTTATGACTTTTTTTTTTGTTTCTTGCTTCCTGTTTACAATTTTTAGGCTTGGGCATGTGAAGCCATTCCTCCCCTCCGAAAGCATTTCAATAATTATCCAGATAAGGTTTCTCATCCAAGTATCCTTAGGTGGTTAGCTGCAACATAGAGCTGAAAAAAATTATTAATGAGGCTGATCTCTTTAACCCTCCGGATGATGTAGTACGTCTTCTTTCAACTAAAATAATTTGCCTCAAAGAAAGATATTGAAGATGTTCCATTTATTGCGATCGATGGGTCGTCTATTGCAACAGATCATCCATCAACTATAACTGGTGAAACAAATTATAATCTGTTGTGATAGACGATCCATATTTCATAACAGATTAACCATCTGTTGCTCTGGTTCTCTGAACCCTACTCTACAGATTACCCATCTATGCAAATTATGCAACATATGGGTAGTCTGATGCAATATATTATCAATCTGTTTAAACATATAGATTAGCTGTTGCGGTAGATAGATTGTCTATTTCATAAGTTAGCTATGTTAACATCCATGTAACCCGACTGACTATAAATTATTATTATATGATTTAAATTCCTTCT
>NC_061119.1:184231236-184266232 GCF_002878395.1 Capsicum annuum
AGAAGGAATTAGCTGGAGAAACATCTATAATAAGAGCATTTAGGTAAGGTCAGCCTAATGTTAAAGCTCTTCACGACCAACCTCAAACTGCAACAGATCCATTTGCTTTTTCTGGGGTGTTGCTGGTGGAGTTGTTTGTGATGGTGGTAGCTATCCTGATGCTGCCGCTGCTGCCAGTCATGATTATAAGAATGTTGGTGCTCAGCAAAAAATAAATACTTTTGAAAACACCCTTTGCACAAGTCCTCCCTCTCACCCTTACACCGGTCCCTCCTACCCTTACAGTGGTCTCTTTCACCCCTCCCCACCCTTATGTTCTCATTGCAACTGCAAAGTGTTCAAGGACAAAGAGAATAAACTCCTTGAAAAGCTAGAGGATATTGCTGAAGCTTCTGAGGATTTAAAATCTAGGAGGGGGTGTCATACCATCCAACGAGGTGAGGGAGCCATACACTCCTATAGTGGAGGTTAGGAGGAAGAGAATAAAAATTAGACAAATTCTCTCCATTCTGAAATCAGCAAAAATTACAACTCCTTCCGCTCTAAGAGTTGTTAAAGTTTAGGGGTCACTGAAGAAGGTAGACATATTCACGGTGCTTGGAAAGAAGAAGAAGAAAGAACTGGAAGAATTCATAAAGATGAAGGTTCAAAAAGAATACACCATGCATTCATTTGCCGCCAAAGACTTCTAGAATATGACAAATATGCGCGTGTTATACGGGGACAATGTAAGTTTACTTTTGCTAACCTAGCCTTCCAATCTACTCCATGAAGAAGAATCTATGCAGAAGATGTGTAATCAGTTGCAACAACTTGGTATTCTGTTGCAACACAATACACATATGTTGCATAAGTGGTGTTGGCTGGGTAATCTGTGAACTGATTTAGAGAACCCTTTGCATCGAATTCTTTCTGCTGTGTTTTTACTCTTTAAAATTACTAACCTATTTAAAAATTATCTTCTTATACCATAATATATTGATGAAATTCTCTGCCTCATGAGGGGCAAGCAATTAGTGTACCCAGATGCTTATGTTGCTGCCGATAGGATAATGAACCTCAACTTATACAATAATTTAAAAGATAGGTATGATAATCTCCGTGATCAACCTAATTCCAGTAGCCTAAGATTTGATGAGTTAGTTTGCATTCTAATGGGATGAAAAAGTAATTAAATATGTTAGAGGGAAGAGGTCATATCCACACGGCAAGAGTTGGACCAAAGCAAAGAGAATCTTGGCAGTCATGAACGTGGAAGTCAAACATTTTCTCACTTTTGAAATACTGCTATATGAGTAAAAGATTAAGGTTTATGACTGCAACTTACCTTTTTTTAGCGAGAAGACATTTTTAACCCACATGCAGCCACTCTTGAAGTTGTTGCCCAAGTTGTTGACGCAGAGTAAGCAGATGGATCATTTGCTAGCTAAAGTCTTGATGAAGGAATCATGGGATTTTGAAGTTCAAAATAAGAACATCCAACTCTCAAAAAATACAACTGGTGCAGCGTGTGGGCCGTACTCACTTGCATACATTGAGTGTTTACTAACCAGCACACAAATGATCGATATATATGATGCCATTGTGGGAAATATATAATAGGTCTGGGCATATGGGGTACTAACTAAATAGTTGGAGCCTGCGTATAAAAAAGAACATGTAAAAAGACAGACGAACACGATAACAAATTTTCATTTTAAGCCAATTCACTTTACATGTAGTGGCAATAATTTTTATGTCTGGCCAAGTTGAATTTTTATAATACAATAGATTTTATATCTGTTGTAACAAATATAGTACCTATTATAAGAGACTGATTATCTTTTGGAATAGGTTGGTCATTTGTTGTGTTAAGCAGATGTTCCCAGTTTGTCCGTCGCAATAGATATACGATCTGTTGTAATACATAATCTATCTGTTGCAACTGATCAATAATTTGTTAGAGCAAATAAAAAAAGTAGGAAGACCTATTATGTAATTTTCAGCAGATGACCTAAGTGTTGCATTTTATGTAGCAACATATGTCTAAATCTGTTTATAAGATATGTCGTCTGTTGCAGCAGATGTATAATTTGTTGTGATATTTGAATCTAGTACTCCATTTCAATTAACCTATTCAAAACTAAGTATTAAATTGTATTCATATATAGCATAAAATAAATTGAAGCCTTCGAAAATTACATGAAATAACTCAACAAATAAATAAAATGTAAAAAAAATGATTATGGGTACAAACGATCTACTCTACAAATAAATCAACAAGTTAAACCAAGGAGGATAGGTTATTTCATTGACGGACTCAAGCTATAAAGATCTAATCAATATGGACAAGTTGTTCTTCATTTGGAGCTACAGAATTTGACTTCGGTCATCATGGATCTTTAACGTCACTTGCATACGGTTTCTGAGCTTTCGCTTCTCCATATTTCCATACAAGAGCAACATATCTTTTATGGAGTAATCCGGAATCAAGTCCATCATTTGGTACTTGTAATCCATCGCTCAAATACTCGGCGTAGGTGGCAACAAAAGGACCACAATTCCTACTTTATAAAAAATAGATAATCCATATCTTGCAGGTCATGCAAGAGTTGTAAAATTTTTGAAATGAAACTAAATCATGACACTTAAACTTATAGGATACCAATGGTTTGTTGACCAATTTCTTCAACTTACTGTACATCAAATGGATTATCCATTTTATCCCGATATGCTTCAATCATCGACCAATCAATACGAACCTTTTGGTCCAAAAAGCCACTTATATCAAGGTAAGTAGGCAATATTTTGGCCATCTTTTGTATCTCAGACGATGGCCCGGAATGTCTACTTCGTGACATTGAGTCATAAACTTAGATGCGCCTCTCTTTTAGAATGACGACAACCAACACCCAATGGAATTCATCACCATAATTGATTGGGATGTACACTTCATCGACCAAATGCCAAGGTAAGCCAACTGAAATGCTAAAACCTTTGATGATGTTGATTAACCATTTCTCATTTCGGAAAACTTTCGACTCTTGTTGACAATACCTATCATAGGCATTATTGATGTAAACTTTGTATAAATAATTTCCTGTCATGTATTTGTATTGTTCTTGTGTTTGCAACTTGGCCTTCTTTCAGAGGTAGTAAAAAATGACATCGATGTGCTGCACATATTATCAAATATTTTGAATTACGTGATGAAAAAATCAATACACAGATTCAATTAAATAAAGTATTAATTAATAGTAATATGTATGCCATTTAAACCTCATCATTCCAGCAAGTTTGGAGCTGTGATATCAAATAGAACCAATTTTTTATTCCGAAATATGCAATAACAAAGTCGAACATATCAAAACTAAGAATTGATTTGTTCACTTTGTAGCGCTCGTCATTTTGTTTTCTACATGATTATTTATATGTGTTAATATCAGGTTCTTACAATAATAATTGTATAAACCAATATCTATAAAATTGATTTATGTACCCGCCGGCATGATGCTTTAACAATCCATCGGTAATTCATTCTGAATAGTCATTGATCAACTATGTTAGTTTTTTGGAGCCTCGTCCGAGATGTTGAACCCTTTAAATGGGTAATTCTTCTATTCTCCCTAACTGACAGGCTTCATTTTTTCTTCTGCTTTGGAAGCAATTAATGGATTAGCAATTGTGATATTATGCTCTTCAGTAGTAGCTTCTACTGTGTCATCTACTTGGAAAGACAGAATTGTCAATGCTAAGTAGAGATATACAACAAATTATCCATCTATTGCAACAGATGAGTTTTATGTTGCATCAGATAAATTATCCATCTATTGCAACAGGTAAATTAGAGTGGTACAATAATTTCGAGCAGATGATCCATCTATTGCAACATAAGACTCATCTGTTGAAAAACATTACGAATCTGATGCAAAAAGGTTAGACAACAGTTGTAACAGATGTATATATCCGTTTGATAATTTTCAGTAGATATATCATCTGTTGAAACAAATATGTGCCTGTTTGTTTTTTGGAATAGATGATGTACATTCACCTTCTTTAGCTCATGCTTCTCTCTCGTGGCCCTTGTACACTGAAAATCGATGCAAGAAAAAGATAGAGGCATTGCAATCTTGCCTTTTTTTAAGCTTGATGATGCCTTGGAAGTGTCTTTCCTTCTCCTCTTAGCCGCCTTGATCTTTAGTAGAGTGTTTAGATATGAAATCCTCTTTAATGGAATAACACCCCTCTTAGATGTTATTTCCTTTACAGAAGCAGTTAGTGCATTAATAGCATTAATAACCCCATCATGTTTCACCTTGCAGTCTTAACATTTGCATGCAAAACATTCACTAAATGTGGCAAAATTTAGAGAAAAATCTGTACAACCATTATGATCATAATCATAAGGGCTTGTTGTTTTAAAAACTGTAAGAGGAGAATCATTAGCCGTACCCTCCAAAATTATTTTTCTTATGATGGCTGTTGCTCCAAACAATTCCATTTTTATTCCATCAATGACCTTAGGTTCCGATAAAGTTTGCATAGACCGTAAAGTAAGAAAAAATGGCATCTTCAACTCTCGGTTAGTTGGAACAAGCCACAGATGGACAATCTAAAATAAATTGGTACATATATTAAGAATAATGATGAAATCATTTAATCATTAATTAAAACAAAAACTTGATTATAATTGGACTTACTGCTTCATTGGGGGGATTGAAAAGATCAAGAAATTTTGCATTTTTATCGGTTTTGGCCGACAACCATCTCAAAATTCTTAGACAGGAAACTTCTTACTGGTAGTTCACTTGTTGTCTCAAATAAGGAATGACTTCAAATGCCCAAGCCTATAACATAACGCCAATAAATCAAAAGCATTATTGAATAAAAAAATGATGAATCATATCATGATAAAAGAAATATTTACCATGAAGGCCCATGGAAAGCCATATAAGTTGACTATTTTTGGCGTTAACGGAATCAACAAATATTCGATAGTCATTTGAAGCTTTCATAGCCCCAAGGATAGCTGTTAAATGCCTCAAGATCCTCGGAGAAATTTATTAAACTGAGGCTTATGTTGTTGTTAACATCTCTCGCCCAAAAAACATTATGTACAAACCAAACTAAGCACAATGATTTCTTGTGCTTCTTTGAAAGTCCTTTACCTATCAACGTTTCTATCAATTTTTGTTTTTGAAGCTTGGACCAATAATGGACACCAGAACATCACGATCACTCGACTTGCCTTTGCCTTTTTTGGGTGTGCGGGGTGCTTTTTTGGGGTCAGAGTTCATATAACTTGAGAAGGAGAAGGAGGATAACATTTTAGTCCGTTAATTATGGCAAACTCCTTCCAACCAAAACAAACAGGTATGCCACAATAATTTATCCACACCTAATCCATCTTATCTTTGTTTTCATATATAAACCTGCACTTGAGAAGATCATATACCATTTTCATCTGGAAATGAGTATTGTTGTCCTCCGGCAAATAAAGATATTGCCCAAAGCAGTTTTTTCTGAAATAAGAATCCAATTTTTGTTCTCGAAGTATTTTTTTGAAGGCGTCGAAAGATTTTTCTATGACTGAATTAACCACGAGATCACCCATTAAATCTGTGGCACCATTACACTGCATTCTCACAGGATAATGATCAATGCTGAAGGTTTTGACCAACTCTTCGGCAGAAGGGCTATTAGTATTTGGATCATCTCTTTTGAAAGATTCCTCCTCTCCATGTTCATTATCTTCTGCTCCTGATTGAGATAACGTCTGTAAAGCAAGCTCATAGAGTGGTGGATGTAGCCAAGCTGTTGCACTTGTTCCTTTACTTGGACTTGATTTGATTTCTTTTATTTTGGGAGCCATATTATCTTAAATTAACAGGAACATAACATAGACTATAATTGATTAATGCATAAAAGTAATATAATAGTTCCAACAGACCACTAATTTATTGCATCAAATATGTTATCTATTGCAACATATAACTGACCTATTGCAATAGATGAGTAATCTGTGGAAACCATAAAAATAGATCACTAATCTATTGCACCTAGTATTTTATCTGATGTAACATATAATCAACCCGTTGCAATGGATGAGTAATCCATGGAAACCATAAAAACAGGTCACTAATCTGTTGCACCTGATATTTTATCTGATGTAATATATAACCAATCAGTTGCAACAGATGAGTAATTCATTGGAAATTATAAAAAAAGATCACTAATCTATTGCACCAGGTATCTTATCTATTGCAACATATAATTGACCTGTTGTAACGGATGAGTAAACCATTGGAAAGAATAAAAAGAGATCACTAATCTGTTGCACCAGGTAGTTTATTTGTTTCAACATATAGCCAACCTTTTGCAATGAATAAGTAATCCATTGGAAACTATAAAAATAGATCACTAATCTGTTGCACCTGTTATGTTATCTGTTGCAATATATAACCGACCTGTTGTAACGGATGAGTAAACCATTGGAAAGAATAAGAATAGATCACTAATCGGTTGCAAAATGAAGAGTAAACCATTGGAAAGAATAAAAATAGATCACTAATCAGTTATTTGTTGGATCAATATTGTATAGATTTCTTCCAAACATAAGAGTCGTCTGTCGCAACAGATGAATGATCTGTTAGATTGTTCACCTGTTGCATAAAATTTTCATAGTTACATTAGATTTTCATCTATTGCATTAGATGTTTCCATCTATTGCATCAGATGTATTCATCTGTCACATCAGATATTTCATCTGTTACATCAGATGTTTCATCTGTTGCAACACCATTTTTACCAAGACAAACAACAAATCAACTCAGCAACACCAACATATTATACACACATACACATACACTAAGAATATCAACTGTGACCAAAAATCACCAACAAATTTGAATCAATAGTACGACAACAAGAAGAAGAAATGCCAAAAAATAGAGTTTTATTCAATCCATATTTCACTACTAGAAGAGTAGTTGGCTCAAGTTCGTCTGTTTCTTCATATTTTTTACTTGTGAAAAAGGAAATGGGATGATGAAGAACTTGAAGTTGTTGTCACCGAAGAAGTGTTCACATCAGATGTTCCATCTATTACATCAGATATTTCATCTGTTGCAACACCATTTTTACCAAGACAAATAACAAATGAACCCAGTAACACCAACACATCACACACACACATATACACACTAATAATATAAACTGTGACAAAAAATCACTAACAAATTCGAATCAACAGTACGACAATAAGAAGAAGAAATGCCTAAAATTAGGATTTTATTCAGTCAATATTTCAATACTAGAAGAGTTTTTGGCTCAAGTTCCTCTTTTTCTTCATAATTTTTTACCTGTGAAAAAGGAAATGGGACAACGAAGAACTCGAAGTTGTTATCGCCGAAGAATTCTTCACATTGATTAACGGTTGAAAGTCAAAAAGAAACTCGCCCGACTATTTGTCGCCGGAGATTAAAGGGAGAAAAGTTGCAGAACTATTGGTTGGGAGAGAGTTGAGAGAAGCTGTTGAGAGAGTGTGTGGTTGATTTGGATTGAAGAGGGTTGTGGGTTGGGTTGATTTGTATTTTTAAAAATATTAAAAAGTTTTGAAAATATTAATCAAGTCCACAATTAACTTAATCAAGTTTCCTAATGATGTTTGACCCTTTAAGTTGCTCAATGTCACCAATCCTTCATTCAAGACTTAAAAGATACCTTTCCTTCAATTTTCTCGAGATTCTTGATAGTTCAATAA
This sequence comes from Capsicum annuum, assembly GCF_002878395.1. Taxonomy (NCBI): domain Eukaryota; kingdom Viridiplantae; phylum Streptophyta; class Magnoliopsida; order Solanales; family Solanaceae; genus Capsicum; species Capsicum annuum. The sequence continues at coordinate 184,238,978 of NC_061119.1, forward strand.
ACTATGACTCATCATATTTTATTTATAGTCATTCATCATCTCCTTTTTTCCCTATTTAAGTCTTTATTTTCTTGTTACATTTTTTTCTAGTATCATCTTTTAATTAGTGAAAATGACTAATGAGGTTGTTCTTTTGAGTGCCCATGTGAGCATGTTTGCTATGAGGGAAAGAATTGCACTAGCTGAAAAGGGAATTCATTATGAATATAGGGAAGAAGATTTGACTAATAAAAGTTCAATTCTCTTACAACTGAATTCAATTTACAAGAAAATTCCAGTGTTGATCTATAATGGAAAACAAATTTGTGAGTCTTATAATTGTTCAATGTATAGATGATGTTTGGAAGGACAAGGCTCCTTTGATGCCATCTGATCCTTATAAGAGAGCTCAAGCTAGGTTCTGGGCTGATTTTATTGACAAAATGGTATGTAATTAGATAAAGATTTGATAGTCTAATCAGTGGTAAAGTTTGGATTTTCACTTAGGTGTTCAAGCATATGACTAACGTAATGACTAAAGTTCAGCTGTTTTTATTTAAGTTCAGTTATTTTTATTCGAGCTTCAGTTAAATGTGGCTGAATTTGATCATTTTTGCCTGAACTTCGTACATCTTTGTCTAAAGTATACTGCATTCTTGCTTGAAGTTCATCCACATATGGTGAAAGTTTATCCACTTCTACCTGAAATTCATTCAAAAATATCTGAACTTCAGTTATATAAAATTTTTAGATAGCATGTTATCTAACTCTGGACACATGTTTGAGGTTATTATGAAGTGAACGAACATGAAAAAATTCTTAAGAGAGAACATTGGAAAAATGCTTAATATAGAGAATGTTTTCTCGTTTATAGGTCTATGAAAGTGGAAAGAGAATACGGGCTACAAAAGGACAAGATAAAGAAGCAGCCAAGAAAGAATTCATCAAGTACCTAAAGTTATTGGAAAGAGAGTTAGGAGATAAGCCATATTTCAAAGGGGAAACTTTTTTGTTTTTTTTTGGATTTGGCACTGTCATGAACCAAAAAAAAGAGGTATGACGGCACTTATCGCGACGTACCTTGACAAGTAAGTCTATCACCCAAACTGATTCAAAAAGAGGAAAAAGACAGAAATATCTCAAGGTAAGGCTTCTAAAACTAAGCCGAACCATATAAATAATCATAACAATGCGGAAAGAACTTATCCAAAATATCAATCATGCCCAAAACCAGGTGTCAATAGTGTAAGAACTACTAATACAATTCAGAAGTCAGATACATTAGAAAAATAATCACATGAGAATAATATCTATCACCGAATACTAATAAAGACATAACTACTATAGAAAGATAGAGGTGAACTTCGGATGCATGAATGTCCAACTGCTACCTTGGAAGCTCCAACAATTGCCTGAGTTAAGCAAGCTGAGGCGCACTCGAGTTAGGACCTGCACCAAAAGGGCGCAATAGGCATGAGTACGGTTCACTTGTACTCAGTAGGTATCATAGGCTGATCAAGCAAAGTAGTAAATAAAGCATACAAAATATACACTATGGGCACGTCACCTGCAATCAGAAGATATCCCATAATGGTAGCCCACATCGCTTGTACTAACAGTTCTAATACATCTCACATATATTGCAACATCACACCAAGATAGAACAAAAGTACATACTATATCACATATAAGAAGAACAAAGGGGAAATGCATTTACAAGATCATCAAACACAAAAAAAAGAAGATACGATAAATGCATAAATGACAAGTCAATATGGTAATACAACACAATATAACACAATAAAGTAAGTGCAATGTATATGATAATGATGATGATGATGATGTACGAGGTCATCGCACAAACTCCGGGATCGTCGCACAATCCTCGTATACACCTACGGAGGCAAGCATCCCAATGCAAAACCCATGGGGTGTTCATCAACCCGTATATAATCCACATATCTCATATCTCCTTTCTAGCACATCTCTCAAGGGAGGGTTTTAAAAAGGTGTTGCTAGTGTTTTTCAAATATTGCCACGGTGGTATCGACATTTCATGAATGAGTATGATATGAGGACGTAATACTCACAACCAAACACAATGAGTATTTTCATAACTAACCACAATGATATATTTCTACAACCATATGAGCTAATATCCACTCATTATATCAGTTTCATCCACGAATTTTCACATGTCTCATATGCCAAATAAAGTATGAATGTAATCCCAATACACCAATAGTACCATATTAAGAATCTTAACAACACAATACAATTATTCACTAATGTATTCAAGCTTATTAATATAACTTAGGACCCCACACAGTCACACATGCCACATAATAACTCAATTTCAACAGTTACATCACATATAGACCCCTACATGGGCACAACACATAAATAGCCATTTCTTATGATTAGTTCCCACCCTTAACAAGCATTTTTTTATTATCATGTACTGCCCAACCCAGTCTGAAAGAGTTAAGCCATAACCTACCTCAAAAACCAAAATTGATCTGCCACACTTTGAATCCACGGCCTTAATTTTCACGAACAATATCGAACTCCACTAAAAATATCAAATATGAAATCTAAGGGTTAAAATAAAACCAACGACACCTATATTGACTACTTGTGGTTCAGAGTCAAAACGGACCCCTAGAATGAGTTTTGGACAAAGAAGGGCAAAATCAGAACTTTACTTTAAAAATATGTTTTTCATATTTTTAGGAACCTACGAATGAAAACCCAAATCAAATCTAGTAAAAAATGAGGTTTAAATCGAATAAAAATTATTTTTGAATTTTACCGAGTAAAATCTTTGAAATTCAGGTTAAAATCAAGAATCAGAATTGTTTTGAAGGTTAAATTGATGAAAAACTAGTAATTATAAGATAATAATATTATTCAAATGAAAAGAAGTGAAATTGAGGTTTAAAATCAAGCCCTAAAACTTTTGGGTTTTTGAGAAATTAATCAAGAAATTACTAAAAAAAGGGTGAATTCTTACTTTAAATCCATAATAAAACCAAGCTTCCCAAGCTCCCACAAACTTCACTTTTTAGCTCCCATACTATTTTAGGGTTTAACTCGCAAGAAGCAAGATGAAAAAAATGAGCAAAATAGACCAAAAAAGGGTTTTATATGGTAGTTTTCTGGTTTTTTACACCAGATTTTTGCACTCAAATTCACCTCGGATTTCGATAGGGTACCCGAAATTCGTTTGGAGTCTGATATACACAAACAAATTATGAAACCACACTAAATTCGACGTTTCGGACGCGATGGGGAAATTATATTTTCAAAAAAAATATTATTTTCACAAAGTTGACCCCCGAAATCATAATTTTTCAAACCGAGGGTCGATAATATGCGAGTTTTGTGCTAGCATATTTAAGGCTTTTAATTTGAAATGATTGTAAATTCTTAAGTAAATTTTGTTGTTTTTGATTATATTCTCTATGATATTGTAGGTAAGTCAAGATGCATGAAAACCTACGACAACTACACTAAGAAGGATGAATTTTGAGAAAGTAGATACGAAGATTACAGTTGACAACTTGTCTGATAAGTCATCAACTTTATGATAAGACTTCAGAAAGGTCGTCAGTTGAAGACAGTGTACAAGAGCTGAAGTGAAGAGTTGACAACTTAACCTGATAAGTCGTCAACTTCCTGATAAGCCGTCAGATTAGGTTATCGACTATAAGCAGCAAACATAGATTCGAAAGATGAGTTGATGACTTGGTATGATAAGTTATCAAATCCATGATAAGCCATTAGAGAAGGTCGTCAGCTTTGTGCGAAAAATATGGGATCTAAAATTTTACTCCAAATTAGCTTGAGTATTTAAGGAAAAGTGTTAGGTTTTCACAGACATCTTGAAACTTACGTATAACAATAGCTTTTCAAAAGTTTTCTCTGAATTTTTTGATTGAGTTTTTGGGATATTTATTATGGTTTTGAGAATTCTCTTGTGATTTTAGAAGGAAGAATGATCATATATCTTCATCGTTTGTATGTTGTTAGCTATCGAATTATGAATTCAATATATGTTGTTGCTTTCTATACCATAAGTTGCTAATTTGCTTAACCCAAGTTGTGGGATCTATGAGTTTGGTCTTGTAAATTTATTAGTTGATCAAGATTCTCAAAGTACTAGGAACTTCTTGATAATTCTTCGGTTGTGCATGGTGTCTATTGGTTACAAACAGTAGATTAGACCTAATTATTGATTTTCTTGAAGTAAGAAATTAATATAATAGGAAGTGAATTATCAACGGGGATTTGGAAGCATTAAAATTTCATCTAATGATTAACACCTCAACAAGGCTAATTAACTTGAGACAAAATCTGGTTAAGGATACGTATTTCCTTAGTTCAAAAGAATTAGGTAATTGAATGTCTAAATATGTCGAGAGACATTTAGATAGTGCTTGATATTGATAGTTTGTTGTTCCTATATGTTATAGGAATCTTGAGCCATAACTAATGTATATCAAGTGCCAATATTCATAGTGAACACAACTCTAGCTTTCCCTTAACATTAATTTGATACATTGAAATATTAGTTACAAGCTGTTAACTCAAAGTGAACAATAACTTTTGTTTAATCTCTAAAACCACCATTTATAGGAAGCTATTAACTATTAGTCGATTGGCTAATGAATAACTTAAACTAACTCCATATTACTTGTAGGATTCGATCCCAACCTAGTTGGGTTATATATTTGACAACGATCGCTTACTCTCTCGTAAGAGAGGTGTAATTTGGGCGTATCAAATTTTAGCGCCGTTGCCAGAGAATACGATCGTCCATTAAGTTTATTTGTAATAATTAACTCACAGTTAAAGTTTTCTAAATTTTACATTTATTTGTTGTTTTTGGTTTTTATAGATTCTTTGTTGTATATTCCACGAATCAGAAGGTTAGGGGAACCACTATTAGCTTTTAATACGGAACATAGTTGATCGCCAGAATGGCAGATCAACAAGAAGTAGATAGACCAGCCACTCTGTCCAGGGCTCAGCTGAATCAACAAAATGATGGTCAACTATTGTGTCATCCTAATCTAGATGATGAGGACTTGGGAGACGATGATTTCTTGGATCCTACTAACCAAAAGCGTGCAAAAAATATGGCTACACCTGTGAACCATAATGTGAACAGAAATCTTCCTTTCAGAGCAAGACTCGATCGGCAGCCTGTGCAATTTGATCTTAAGGAGGATGAGGACGAGATGGATGGAATAGGTGCTACCAAAGCTATTATTTCTCCACCTTTGACACCCAGAGCTAAGTTCAATAAATACCATGATTCAACTACTTCATCTGAAATGACTATTTGGTAGACTTCTGGGTGATGATCCGAATATGCATTTAGTGAATTTTGTCACTATTTCCAAGTTTTTTGATAACAGGAGTGAGGCAGAATGCCATCTAGCTGTGCCTATTTTTTTTTTCTATGTCTGGGGAGATAATACTATGGATTAATAGGTTGACTCCTAATTCTATAACAAATTGGAGGCAATTGAAAGGAGCTTTCCTAGAAAGGTTATTTTCGCCAGGATGTTACAGTTGAGGAACGAGATCAGTAATTTTAGGAAGCTCTCGACTGAAGCTCTTTACGAGACTAAGAAGAGGTTCAAGAAGAACTTGATGCAGTTTCCTAATCACAAAATGACTGATGTGTATTTGATGGAGACTCTGTATAGATACTTGAATTCTATTATGAAACCGGTTGTCGATAACGCTACAGGAGGAGCATTTATGGATCTTACCTTTCTAGAAGCTTCTAAAATGCTTGATAGGATAACCAAATAGAGTAGAGCTTGGCATACTAGGGATTCTGAGGTAGCAAACTCTACTATGTCTAGTGGAATGACTGCAGAGCAACGCAAGAGAGAGGAATAATGTGACCAAGACATGGCATCCATAAAAACCCAGATGGATCTACTTACTAAATATTTATTATCTGGGAAGACTGAGAAGGCAAAAGCTGTTGGGTCACAGAGCAGAGATGATTTAGATTCAGAGGAAGAGGCCAACTATCTAAATAATCAGAGGGGTTTTCGAGGCAATAGACAAAGAAATCAAGGTCGAAACTATTATGACAAAGATGGTTACAAGTATAGAGAGCAAGAAAGTTGGAAGAACAAGAATGACAGGAGTAGAATGTATGTACCCACTGGAAATCGAGATAATGCTGCTACCAGTTAAGGCAAAATATCCATGGTGGACATAATGGAGAAGGTATCAAAAGGAGTTGAGGCGACCAATATAGGGGTGACGACGATGAACAGTGATTTATCTTCCATGAGTTAGCTAGTAAATTTGCATTCAAATTCTATAAAATAGTTGGAGCACCAGATAAGCCAACTCTTAGCAGCACCAACTCTCAGCAGCACTTAATCAGAGGAAAAATGGTACATTGTCGAGCGATACAGTGCAAAATCCTGAAATGATGGCTTTTGCATGGCAATTACCACTCAGAGTGGTAAAGTATTACCTGGCCCTTCTATTAGAAAAGCAGAGATTACTGATATGATTGAAGATAGTTCAGAAGATGATGAAACCCATCCAGTAGAGTCTGAGAAGATGGATGGTAATGCGGGCACATTTAATCACCAGTAGGTTGATGAGTTAGAAAAAGAGAAGTAAAAGGAAAAGGAGGCAGTGGTTACTACTCTCCCAAAACCACTGCCATCTTTTCCCCATCGATTGATAAAAAAGGTAGATAACATACAACTCAATAAATTTATGGCAATACTAAAGTAGCTGACAGTGAATGTGCCCTTAAATGAGGCACTAAAGCAGATGCCGGATATGCAAAATTCATGAAAGGCCTTGTGACAAAGAAAAGAATTCTGAGCTACAAACTAGTGGATAATATTTACCATTACATGGCTATTCCGACCAGGTCTTTGTGTGCAAAAGAAAGCAGACATAAGAGCATTCACCATTCCTTGTACTATAGGGTCACTTGATTTTGCTAAAGCCTTATGTGATCTTGGAGCAAGTATTAACCTTATGCCATTTATTGTTTATAAGAGGTTGGGTTTAGGGGATCCTATACCCACAGGTATGCGATTGGTGATGGCAGACATATCAGCGAAGCAGCCAGTGCGGATATTATATAATGTTCTTGTAAGGGTGGCCAGCTTTATATTTCCTCCAGATTTTGTTACTCTAGACTATGACATTGATTTTTAGGTACCGATAATCTTGGTTAGACCTTTCCTTGTAACCGAAAGTATGCTTATTGATTTGTGAGCTAATGAGCTACTGCTTAGGCCTAACAATGAGGTAGTTCACTTTGATATGTGCCATTCTATGAAGAAACCCAAGGAGATAAGTGTATTTTCCATCTTTGATGTTTATTATGCAGACTAGCATGAGGTATTTGATAGCAAAGAAGGATGCAAATCCAAGGATAATGAGGTGGGTGCTGCTTCTTCAAGAGTTTGACTTTGAAGTCAAAGATCGAAAAGGATGCAAAAATCAAGTTGTAGGTAACCTATCTAGACTTGAGGGAGATCAAGTAGTCAAGGATGAGCTCAAAATCGATGATACATTTTTGGATGAGAAAATCTTGGCTGCTGTGCTCGAATGAGACCTTGGTACACGGACTTTGCAAATTATGTGGTGAGTGAGATTATCTCAGAGAATCTTTTCTTTCACCAAAAAAAAAGTTTCTTCATGATGTTACACAATACTTATGGGATGAGCCGTATTTATTTCGGAGGTGTGCGAACAGCATTATTAGGTGGTGTATCCTAGATGTGGATATGCTGGGTATTTTGGAAGCTTGTCATGCTTCTCCAGTTAGAGGTCACCATGCAGGTGATCGTACTACAAGAAAGGTGTTGCAGAGTGGCTACTATTGGCCAACCCTATTCAAGGACGTATATGAGTTCATGAGGAAATATGACCAGTGACAGATACAAGGGTCAATATCGAAGCATCATAAGATGCCCATGGTGAAGATGCTAGAAGTTGAACTATTTGACGTCTGGGGTATCGATTTCATGGGGCCATTTGTGAGCTCCTATAGACTAAAATATATCTTGGTAGTTAGGGACTATGTGTCCAAATGGGTTGAAGCAATTGCTTTGGCCAATAACGAAGGCAAAAGAGTGATGGCTTTTCTGAAAAGGAACATCTTCTCTCATTTTGGAGTTCCAAGAACTATCATTAGCGATGGGGGATCCCACTTATGCAACAAAACATTTCGGGCTACTTTGTTGAAATACGGTGTGAAGTAGCATAAGGTTGCTACTCCATATCACTCATAAACCAGTGGGAAAGTGGAAGTTTTAAACTGAGAGATAAAAGCAATTCTGGCTAAAACTGTGAATGCGAGTAGAAAAGATTGGTCTCGAAAGCTTGATGACACCTTGTGGGCATATCGAACTGCTTCCAAGGCACCTATAGGGATGTCACTATATCAGCTGGTCTACTTCAAAGCATGTCACCTTCCGGTTGAACTAGAGCACAAGGATTTATGGTCTCTTAAATGACTGAACATGAACCAGAAAGAAGCGACAGAGTTAAGGTTGGGTCAGTTAAATGAGATGGGAAAATTTTGTCTTGGAACCTATGAAAGAGCTAATCTGTATAAAAATGATGAAGAATTACCATGTATGAAGAATAGATAAGGGGGATTTTCAAGCTGGTGATTGGTTTTATTGTTCAACTCCCGACTTAAGCTCTTTTCGGGAAAATTAAAATCAAGATGGTCAGGGCCGTTCAAAGTAAGTCAAGTTTTTCCATTAGGTGTGGTGGAACATGAAGGCAAGGATGGAAGTCTTTTCAAAGTTAATGGGCAATGAGTCAAGATCTATTTGGTCCAATGGATGATGCAAAGCTATTGTCCACTGTGTATCCCGATGAAGTCTGAGTAGTCGAGATAACCAAGTCATGCCGCGACAGTAAATTAAGCGCTATTGGGAGGCAACCCAAATTTTTATATTGTAAGTATTTATTCTTTTGGTTTTAAAGTTTGTGTTCTTGATAAGTTGTTTAGGTGTGCAGGGATAAAAAGTGAAATTGATGCTATTAGCAAATTGGAATTGACGGCCAAATTTGATGGGTTATCAGTGAGTTGACGACGTATCACTTGATGTCATCATCTAGAGTAAAAATATGCTCCATTCTTGATAAGGGTGATGACCATAGCTGATAAGTCATCACTTTTGTGATAAGGTGTCATGTGAGGTCATCAATTTGCATAAAAAATGAGATGCAATCTGGGTAAAGATGACGACTAGAGTTGATCAGCTATCACATAAGTGATAAGTCATTGCACCTGGTCATCAGAAAAGCCAAAAAAAGGCAACATTCTGCTTTACAGTGATGACTTAAGTGACGTGCTATCAAATATATGATAACCCATCACTTAAGCTGAGGCCCATGTCAGCAAGTCTGATCCGACCTGACCTAAATCCATTAACCCGAGTCTTTTGGAATTCCCAATAAGAACCTTGTCCCAGTTTACTTTTCTTCAGTTTATTTTATTTCATTATGAGTTTATTATTTTTAATTGATTTTCATTTATTACTTAGTAGATAATTATAAAAAAAATTAGGTTACGTAAGTACAATCACTTCACCTTTCCCGTTGGTTTCTTTTTAAAGCCAATATCCTACTTTCTCTTCATCTTCTCTAAACCAAATGAAAAGGTTGCAAAAATTTTGTTTCTCCTTCTCAAAGAAATCAGTCAAGCTCACCCACTTTTGTCTGAGCAATACGAAAACCCTCACAGAGGAAAGCCCACAACTTGAGTTGACTAAGAGGTACGTTTCAAGATTAACTCTTTTTCGTTGGTGAGTAATGATTACCCAAAAATGTAAATTTTGTAGGCTTTGAAATATTTATGATCAACTTTAAGTAATGTATAGTGAATTGGTCACCCAAGATCAATTACATCCTGCATAACTAAAAGTGTTCATGAACAAATACTTGTTAAAGTCGAAAATTGTACCATTGTTGGGTAAAAATTCATTGAACTCGAGATTTTCAAGCTTATTGAGTCGAATTTAGGTATGAGTTCTTGTTGAAATTGGAAATTAGGATTATAAGTTCTGAATTGAGCAATAAAGTTTGAAATTTCATCCCAAGAATTGAAAAGAATGGCTTAGTGAAAATGAATAGTGATGGCCACGAAGTTGATAAGTCGTAAAGAAAAACTAAAAAGGAATCAGAATTCTATTGTAAGATGACGACATGTCTAACGACTTATCAGATGATGTCATTAATTGAGTTTGGAGGCTATTACATTCTGTTTAAATCTGAAGATGTAGTTGATAAGCCATCACACAAGTGACGCCTTATCATACTAAGTCGTCAACTAATTTAAAAGGCTGGTGGATTTTGTTTAAGGCTGACGACGTGGCTGATGAGCCATCACTCAAGTGACAACTTATCAGACCATGTCGTCAGACATATGTTGCTGAGAGTGATTCAATTTTGCTTGCTTATTTGTTCTTGGATATTAAATGACTATTTGTCCTTGATGCAAAATTGATCATGCCTCTTAAAGGAAAAACAAAGAAAATAGCTCATAAAATGACTAAGGAGAACTTAACTTGAAGACTCCTCAATGAATTCAAAAGTGAGGAAGAGGAACCACAACTGCAGAGATGCAAAACTAGGCAAAGTCTGAAGATAGCAAAACCTCTCCCACAACTTGAGTAAGAGGTGGTTGAGGAAGTAGAAGTTGAGGAGAAAATTCCTCTCCATCTAAGAACACCTTCTCAGAGAAGCCCAACTCTGAGGAACCTTCATCAGAACACCCTTCTTCTGAGCACCCAGCTGGTGAAGATCCACAGATTAGGGAAGATGTGATAAAATTCAAGAATCCTAGTGTTCGAGAATGTGTCAGATGGCAGGTTCTCAGAGTAGAAAAAATTTACCATGATGGACTGATAAGAACAAAGAGAAGAAGTTTTAAGAGAACAATATGTGAAGAAATGAGGATCATCACTACTGGATTGAACAGGTACCCCCAGGTGGAGAAGACATTCAAAGACTACGATTTGGCATGGAATACAAAAGGAGGAGAATCATTCTGCCCAACACTAGTCTGGGAGTTTTATGCAAACTACCAAGCTACACTGGAGAACATCTGTAAGAAAGGAGAAAAAGCTGAGGACATGTCCAACTTGAACAAGATTCCAGTGAGGGGTGCAATGGTGGATCTTTTGAACAACACTATCAACAAATTCCTCCATGGCCCAACCTTCACTCTTCAAGCCACTTCTCTAGAATTCTACTATAGGATGAAGGAAAGGGCAAAACAATGCCCTTGGTTGGCAAAGATTATAGCTAGAGGAGAGCCGGAATGGCTGAAAAATGCAAGTGCAAGGATCTTTAAGGCCTCAATGACTCAGGAGGCAAGATTTTGATGAGGTGTCATACGATCTAGATTGATGCCAACAGTTTGGGAAAATATTACAGGTGATGATAGGGCAGTTTAGTAGTAGGTTTGATGTCTAATTATCCCTTGAACTTTAGGGAAATTATTGTTTATGAAATGAAGATTTGAGTAACGAGACCTAACACTGCATATCCCTTTCCTTGTTTGGTTATGAGGTTGTGTGAGGCTGCTCATGTACCTAAGATTACAGGTTTGGATTAGGAGATTAATGTTCAAAAACTCATAATCCCATCAAGTATGATGAAAATCAGCCTATGCTAGTTTTAGGCAAAGAAGTGGAGGTTGAAAGTGATCAAGTTAGGATTGATAGAGGGAAAATAGCTGCTACTTCTACTGGTTCAAAGCAAAATATGGAGGTGTAAGTTCTCGAAGTTGTACAAGTAGCATCTTTTGCAGGGGCAACTTCAGTTCCTAAGAGTGAAGAAAATTAGTAAATGCAGCATCGGTGTCAGAGTATGCTTTTACTCCTCTTAATTTTAGGAAGATGGTGAAGCAAGGGAAAAAGTTTGATGTACAATTGAAGATATTTGCCAGTCAATTTGAATTTGCTGTGGAAAAAAGAATTAAGGTGGCACTTGAACCTTTCCAAACTTTGCATGGACGTGTTGATAAGTTGGAGAATTGTCTTAATGCACGATTGAGTGAGATGACAACCTCGGACCTGCCAGATTTCAAAGCAGCTTTGGAAAAGGCGAGAGATGATATTGTGGAATTACGACCCCATCAAATTATGATATCTTTAGACCTTGGGGTTGAAGAATCTGAAGATGAAGATCTACTATTTGATATCACTGGAAAACCATGAATAAAAAAAGTAAAAAAAAAAAGGCAACAAGAAAGATAAAGGCAAGAGGAAAAGAACTGATAGTGATGAAGAAAAGAGAGAAAGGAAGAAAGAAAAGAAGAAGGCAGACAAAGAAAAGATAAAAAAGGCAATTCGAATATCAAAAGCGGAGGGTGAGCCAGTGGAGGAAGCATTAAGAGAGAGAGTCGTGGGAGCCTCTACTAGTAGGCCTTCGTTGAATGTTGGTGAGAATATTAGGGAGTTTTTCATTCCACCAACCACTGTGGTAGATGTCTCAGCACAATCTGATGCAATTGATATGATTGTTACAGTTGATGATGCAATAGTAGAGTCAGCAACTCATGATTCACACGCTTGAAGTACGGAGGAAATATCCTACCCCTTACTGTTTTAAGTTTTTAGTTATGCATTGAGGGCAATGCATGTTCTTCTCTGTGGGGGTGAGAGTACTTGCAATAGATATTTAGGTTTTTTGTATGTGTTTGCATTTTGTGTTTGTGTTTTGTTTCGTAATGTTTTTATGGTTAATTAAGAGAAAATAGGTATCTATGGCAGTAAGGATAAATGATAAATACCTCTCCAAGTATGTAGTTTGCAACTGTGTGATATGTATCTAGATGTGACTATTGTGAATCTTTTTATTGCATTAGTATTTGGGACACGATAATTATTGATAACAATTACATAAACCGGATAGGTAATAGCTTGTGATGTACCTTTGTGCCAAGTGTGTGTGAGATATTACCAAGTTCCCTCTATGTGTTAAATCGAGAACTTTCCCAGTTAGTCTTACTGAGGTTGTAGGATAGTGGTTAGGATACGATCATAGGCCATTTTTTTATATTAGTTCACTCTTAGACTAAATAACCTTCCATGTGTGAATAACACCCCTTGATCCTGATTATGAGCCTATATGCCTATTTTTCTTGTTAAACCTATCACCTTCCCATTTGTATCACAATGAACCTGTTTTGGCCCTGGTCCTCCTTGGACATTGTTTAGTTTGACTTAGGCAAATATCCTAAGTTGAGGATGGCTATCATATGTATGTGTGATGTAAAGTGAGTATGAGGATGGGTAAAATAAGAGAAAATAAAGCAAGGCTAGGTGTGGTAGAAAAAGAATAAGAAAAGAAAAGTTGTGAAAAAAAGAAAATGAAAGACTAAAAGACCGCACCCAACCTGAGTATGCTTTAATAAAGAAAGGGAGAAATAAGGTAAAGATTAATAAGTGAGTCCCCAAAAATAGTGTAGTTCCAAGGAGGCTTAGTCACTTTAAATATCCTTCAGTATCATACCAGCCCCAAGCCTAGGTTACAAAGCCGAAGAAAAGTCCTATAGTGATCCTAACTTAACTATCTGAAAGCTTCTATAATTAAAATAAGGCAAGCTTATGGTATTTGGCGTACATTGACTGGAACTTCTTTTTGAGAGTGAGTGTCTCTTGGCCGTCCCCATATTGACGTATGTGATTTCATGTTTGAATGAGGAGGGACTTCTTTGTTGTATGGGCACATGGATTTTATTGCTAGCTGCTTACTTATTTGGGTAGTGTGACTTATACATATGCGTGGTTGTTGTTGCTATTGAGATGCCATATCTTGATTCCCTTGCGTCACATTATTGTTCTTCATGAATACACACAGTTGGACTTAAAGTGATCAAACTTGGAGAGGGTAATGACTTTTGAGCAAAAAATTGGTAATTGACGGTCATATGTACTTTACATTCTCTTGGTTAAGCATCGTAGTATTGTACTGTGTTAGTTTCTTGAAGACAAGCAATTGTTTTAAGTTAAGGGTGTTGATGTGAGAGCTTTGTGCTAGCACATTTAAGGCTTTTAACTCAGAATAATTGTAAATTCTTAAGTAACTTTTATTGTTTTTGATTATATTCTCTTTGATATTGCAGGTAAGTCAATATGTATGAAAACCTACGACAACTACGTCGAGAAGGATGAATTTTAAGAAAGTAGATATGGAGATTACAGTTGACGACTTGTCTGATAAGTCGCCAACTTTGTGATAAGCCTTCAGAAAGGTTGTCAGTTGAAGACAGTGTACAAGAGCTGAAGTGAAGAGTTGACGACTTAGCCTGATAAGTCATCAACTTCCTGATAAGCCATCAGATCAGGTCATTGCCTGTAAGCAGCAAACATGGATTTGAAAGAGGAGTTGACGACTTGGTATGATAAGTCATCAGAGAAGGTCGTCAGCTATGCACGAAAAATCTGGGATCTAAAATTTGACTCCAAAATTAGCTTGAGTATTTAAGGCAAAGTGTTAGGTTTTCATAGGCATCTTGAAACTTACATAAAACAACAACTTTTCAATAGTTTTCTTTGAATTTTTCGAATGAAGTTCTTAGGATATTTATTGTGGTTTTGAGAATTCTCTTGTGATTTTAGAAGGAAGAACGATCATATATCTTCATCATTTGTAAGTTGATAGCTATCGAATTATGAATTCAATATATGTTGTTGCTTTCTATATCATGAGTAGCTAATCTTCTCAACTCAAGTTGTGGGATCTATGAGTTTGGTCTTGTAAATTCATTAGTTGATCAAGATTTTCAAAGAACTAGGAACTTCTTGATAATTCTTTGGTTGTGCATGTTGTCTATTGGTCGCAAACGATAGATTAGACCTAATTATTGTTTACTTGAAGTAAGAAATCAATCTAATAGGAAGTGAATTATCAACGGGGATTTGGAAACGTTAAAATTTCATCTAATGATTAACGCTGTAACAAGGTTAATAAACTTGAGATAAAATCTGGTTAAGGATACGCATTTCCTAAGTTCGAAAGAATTAGGTAATTGAATGCCTAAATATGTCGAGAGACATTTAGATAGTGCTAGATATTGATAGTTTGTTGTTCCTACATGTTATAAGAATCTTGAGCCATAACTAGTGTATTTCAAGTTCCAATATTCATAGTGAACACAACTATGGTTTTCCCTTAACATTAATTTGATACATTGAAATATTAGTTGCAAGCTGTTAAATCGAAGTGAACAATAATTTTTGTTTAATCTCTGAAACCCCCATTTATAGAAAGCTATTAATTATTAGTCGATTAACTTATGAATAACTTAAATTAACACCATATTCCCTATGGGATTCTACCCCAACCTAGTTGGATTATATATTTGACAACCTCCACTTACTCTCTCGTAAGAGAGGTGCAATTTGGGAGTATAAGTCAAAAGGAGATTTAAAAGCCGTTAGATCATACCAAATATGCTAACACCCTAAAATCGATATTCCAGATCTGCTGGCAAAGTCAGATTTTTCATCCGAGGTCATTTCAACCTAATGTGGGTTCCACACCTATATTTCTAATTTTTCGTCTTTCTAATTAATTGGTAAAAATGAGCTCGGGTGCACCGGGACTCGAAAAACAGGTCTACCTATCCTAAAATCGATATTCCGGAGCTGCTGGTGTAGTTCGTTCGTCCATCCATCGTATGGATCAAAAGATAGTCACTTAAGTCCAAAATAAGGCTCTCGAAGCCACCAAAAACAACAATATTGCATAAATGATACCAAAATGCATCGAGAAACCTGTCAATCACTCCTACACCCCAAAAATATCATAATAAATCAATGAGAGGGGTAAAATAGTAAAATCACATAAAATCATATATTTCACATATTTGTCAAATTTTTAGGTCGTTACATTATCCACCACTAAAAATCTAGTTCATCCTCAAACTAAAAGCAAAAGAATTACTTGAATCAACAAAGAAATAGGGATAGGAACTATGCATATCAGCTCCACCTCCCAAGTAGCCTCATCTATAGGTCGATGTTGCACTAAACCTTAACCACAAAAATAAATACAAAGCGCAACCGCCTAACATCCCAAGCCAAAATAGAGACTGGCTCCTCAACAAAGGAAAATCGCTTATCTAACTGAACCAACTACTAGAAAATGACATAAGCCTTATCAAGAATATAGCGGCGAAGCATAGAAACATGAAAAACTGGATGAACAACTGATAGATTAGGGGGCAAAGCCAACTCATAAGCTACATCACCAACAGTCCGAAGAATCTCAAATGAACCAATATACCTTGGGCTAAGCTTACCCCTATTCCTAAACTTAATCACACCCTTCATGGGTGAAACTCGAAGGAATACACAATTACTAACACCAAATCTCAAGGCACAAAGTCTACGATCAGCATAACACTTCTGCCTACTCTGAGATGCTTTAAATCTATCCTGAATGACCCAAACTCTATCCAAAAACTCATGAAGCAAGTTCGTACCTTGAGGTATCACCTCTAAAATATCAAACCAACCCACTAGGGAGCGACAAAGCCTACCATACAATGCCTTAAAAGGAGCCATATCAATATTGGAATGGTAGCTATTATTATATACAAACTTTGCTAAATCTAAATGCTGCTCCCACCGGCCACTAAAATCCATCACACATGCGCGGAGCATATCCTCCAAAACCTGGATAGTCCACTCTAACTAGCCATTAGTCTGAGGGTGAAACGTTGTGCTAAGATCAATCCGAGTACCCAAATCCTCTTGAAAAGTCTTCCAAAATTGAGATGTGAATGTAGAACTTTGATTTGAAATAATGGACACTGACACACCATGCAGATGCATAATTTCATGAATGTATATATGAGCCAATCTCTCAGCATTGAATGAGACCTGAACCAAAATAAAATGAGCTTACTTAGTCAATCAATCCATGATGACCCAAACACTATCAGAACCATCAGAAGTATAAGGCAACCTAGTCACAAAGTCTATAGTGATTTATTCCCACTTTCACTGGGAAATGGGTAACCTCTGAAGCAATTCACCAGGTCTTAGATGCTCGGTCTTCACCTGCTAACAACATAGGCAGCGAGCTATAAAATCTGCTATATCTCACCTTATACCACCTCACCAATAATGTTTCCTCAAATCACGATACATCTCAGTCATGCCTGGATAGATAGAATATCTGGAACAATGGGCCTCCTCCAAGATCAACCTAATCCAATCACCCATTCTTGGCACACAAACTCGGCCTCCAATCCATAAAACTCCATCTAAATCAAGTGAGGCTTCCTTATCCTCCCCACTCAACACCTTATCTCGAATCAACCTTAATCCAACATCATCAAACTGATGAGCTTGAATCTACTACATCAAAGAAGATATAGCCTCTACAAATGCCAAAACACACCCAGCTGTTAAAATATCAAGTCTAACCATCTGGTTAGCTAAAGACTGAACCTCTAAGGCCAAAGGACTCTCTTGGATAAAAAGATGTGCCAAGCTACCCATGCTACTCGACTTTCAGCTTAAGGCATCCGCAACCACATTAGCCTTGCCCGGATGGTAGAGAATAGTCAAGTCATATCCTTAAGCAACTCAAGAAAAAAATATTGCCTCATATTAAGATCTTGCTAGGTAAAGAAGTACTGAAGGCTATGATAATCTAAGAAGATCTCACAACAGACTTTATATAAGTAGTGCCTCCACAACTTCAAGGCAAAAACAACTACGCACAATTCCAAATCATGCGTATGATAATTCATCTCATGAGGCTTCCACTGACTAAATGGATATGCAATCACCTTGCCCTCCTGCATCAACACAATACTTAAACCAACACCTGAAGCATCACAAAAAATGGTAAAACCCACGCCCTCCTTAGGCAAAGTCAAGATAGGAGTTGAAGTCGATAAATCCTTGAGATTTTTAAAGTTCACCTCACAACCATTGAACCACTGAAAAGAAATCTTCTTTTGGGTCAACTTGGTCAATGAAGCTATAATTGATGAAAACCCCCAACAAAACACTGATAATAACCTTCCAAGCCAACAAAAATCTGAATCTCGATGGGCGAAGTAGGTCTAGCCCAATCACGAACTGTTGTAACCTTGTCTGGATCAACTATAATACCTTCCTTAGTCACCACATGATCCAAGAAAAAAATAGAATCCAACTAAAACTCACACTTAGAGAACTTAGCATACAACTTCTCATCCCTCTCTCTGAAGCACAATTCGCAAATGCTCCTCATGCTCAACCTCACTCTTGGAATACAACAAGATATCATATATAAATACAATAACAAAGGAGTCAAGATATGGTCAAAACAACTATTTCATCAACTTTATGAATGCGGTAGGGGCATTGGTCAACCCAAAAGACATGACCAAGAACTCATAATGACAATATTGAGTCTGAAAAGCTATCTTCGGAATATCTGAAACTCTATCCTCAAATGGTGATAATCGAACCTTAAATCAATCTTTGAAAATAACGCAGCACCCTGAAGCTAATCAAACAAATCATTAATGCAAAGTAGAGAATACTTATTCTTAACCGTCACCTTATTCAATTGTCGATAATCAGTACACATCTGCATAGACCCATTCTTTTTCTTCATAAACAAGGTAGACACGCCCCAAGAAACATCAGGTTAGATAAATCCCTCGTCCAACAACTCTTACAATTGATCCTTCAGTTCCTTCAACTCTGTTGGGGCCATCTTAAAAGGAGGAATAGAAATGGGCTTGGTGTCTAACTCAACATCAATAGTAAAATCAATATCTTGATCCAGAGGCATACCGAACAAGTTCGAGAAAACATTCATAAACTTACAGACAACATAGACAGAATCTAAGGAAGGAGGTGATACAACAATGGTGTCACAAAATTAGGCCAAGTAAGATAAACATCCCCTCTCAACCAATTTACAAGCCTGAACATAAGATATAATCCTTTTAGGACTCGAATGAAGTACACTTTTCCAAGTTATCCTTGGCACACACAGCGAAGCTAAAGTCACAATCTTATCAAAATAATCTAAGACAATATGATAAGGAGCCAACCAATCTATACCCAAAATAATATCGAAATCAATCATATCTAACACAAGCAAGTCTACCAAAGTCTCATGCCTGACAAAGGTCACAGCACAAGATCGGTGCACCCAATCCACCACTAAAGAATCACCTATCGGGGGATATACGAATTGGAATAGGAAGAGGCTCACTAACAGAATCAAACCCGAAGTAAAAAACACATACACAGAGGAGAAAGTCGATCCAAGATCAAATAATATAGATATAAGTCTAAAACAAATGGGAACAATACTTTTAATCATAGCATCAAAAGCCACTACCTAAGGTCTTGTTGGTATAGCATAACATTGACCATGACCATCAACTACTTGGGTGGCCCTACGACCACTACCACGAGCTCCACCATCTTTACCTCTCACACCTCTAGTAGAACATCTACCTGTCATAACTGAAATAGAAGTAGCCTGAATCACCCAACAGGGAAAGTCCCTGGCCACAAGGCCTATGTCAACACCCATATAACAACCTTTATGACCAGCCTCAATAGAAGAAGGTACAATTAGGCCCGAATGGCTACCCTAAACTAATGAACTAGAAGATCCACCACCTAAACTCTATAAAGTCACCTGCACTGGCCTACTATGTTATCCACGAGAACCTCTAAATTCTCTATCTCGATAGGTCTGACTTCTAAACTCACCAAAATATCGTGCCTTCTTGGTACCTCCCTGAGATGCACTAAGAATATTTTCTGTCATCTTAGCATGATCCACAATACTCTGAAAAAAAATCCCCAAACACAACCATTTGAAGCATAGCCAACTGAAGTGAAAACCTCCTAACCCTTCATAAACTTTCAAACCTTCTTAAACTCGATGGAAATGCTATTATAGGGATATTTGTATAGGGCATGGAAGTGTGCCATATACTTCACAACTATCATAGATCCCTACTCTAAATGATCAAACTCGTCCCTTATAGTATCTCTTAGACTGAAAGGTACAAATCTCTCCAAGAAGGCATCATTAAATTGATCCTAAGTCATATAAGGAGAATCACAAAGTCTATAGCTCACAAATAACCTCCACCAATATCTAGCACTATCTCTCAACTGATAGGTCGTATAAGCAATACCATCTGCATAAAAAAAGTAAACCATAACTTAAGGTATAAAAGAACTTTGCATGATAAAGAATAAAATAAGGAAAGTTTCCTAAAGACGTCCTATAGCCTCTCATAGATACAGACGTCTACATACTGATTCGTGAGACTCTATTAGGCATTGTTTTCTTATACCATTGACACCAATAAAACCTGGCTGCTTTGATACCAATTTGTCATGATCCAAAAAAATAAGGGTCTTTATGACACTTCTCATGGTGTACCTTACAAGTAATCCTATCACTCAAATTGATTCAAAAAGAGGAAAACAATAGAAATATCCCAAGGAAAGGCTTCTAAAACAAAGCTAAACCATATAAGTAATCATAATAAAGTGGAAAGAACTTATCTAAAATGCCAATCATGCCCAAAACCAGGTGTCAATAGTGTAAGAACTGCTAAACAACCAAGAAGTCAGATATATTAGAAAAATAACCACAAAGGAATAATATCTATCTCTAAATACTAGTAAAGACAAAACTATTATAGAAAGATAGAGGTGAACTTCGGACGCATGAATGTCCAACTGCTACCTTGAAAGCTCTAGTAATCATCGAGTCAATCAAGCTGAGGTGCACTCAAGCTAGGACCTGCACTGAAAGGGCACAGTAGGCATGAGTATGGTCCACTTGTACTCAGTAGGTATCATAGGCCGATCAAGAAAAGTAGTAAATAAAGCATACAAAATATACACTAAGGGCAAGCCACCTGCAATCAGAAAATATCCCATAACAGTAGCCCACACCGCTTGCACTAAGAGTTCTAATATATCTCACATATATTACAAAGTCACACCAAAATAGAAAAAAAGTATATATTATATCACATATAAAAAGAATAAGGGGGAACATATATATACAAGATCATCAAATACAAGAAAAAAAGATACGATAATACATAAATGGCAAGTCAATATGGCAATAAAACACAATATAACACAATAAAGTAAGTACAATATATATATATATATATGATGTACGAGGTCCATCGTACAATCCTTGTATACACCTGCGGAGGCAAGCCTCGCAATGCAGGATCCATGGAGGGGTTTGTCAAGCCGTATACAATCCACATATCTTATATCTCCTTTCTAACATATCCCTCGTAAAGGATTTTATAAGGTATTATAGTATCTCCTCCTCAGCACATCCCTCGAAGAGGATTTTAAAAAGGTGTTTCCAGTGTTTCTTAGTTATTACCACGGTAGTACCAATGTTTCATGAATGAGTATGATATGAGGATGTAATGCTCACAACCAATCACAATGATATATTTTCACAACCATGTGAGCCAATAATCACTCATTATTTTATATTCATCCATGAATTTCCACATGTCTCATATGCCAAATAAAGTATGATTATAATCCCAATACACCAATGCTACCATATTAAGCATCTTAATAACACAATATAATTATTCACATGTATTCAAGGCAATTAATAACACATAGGACCCCATACGATCACACATATCATATAATAACTCAATTTTGACAATTACATGACATATAGGCCCCCACATAGGCACAACACATAAATAGTCATTTTTCATAATTTGTTTCCACCCTTAATATGTATTATGTATCATCATGCACTACCCAACCAGTCTGAAAGAGTTAAGCCATAACTTACCTCAAATGCTAAAACCAGTCCACTACACTTTAAACCCATGACCTTAATTTTCATGAACAATCCCAAAATCCACTAAAAATATCAAATATGGTTAAAACAAAATCAACGACACCTATATTGACTACTTTTGGTTTGGGGTCAAAATGAACCCCCAGAATGTGTTTTCGAAAAAGTAGGGAAAAATCAGAACTTTACTTTAAATACATGTTCTTCATATTTTTAGGAACCTACAACTGAAAAACTAAGTCAAATCGAGTAAAAAATGAGGTTTAAATCAAAGAAAAATCATTTATGAGCTTTACTGGGTAAAATCTTTGAAATCCAGGTTAAAATCAAGAATCAAAGTTGTTTTGAAGGTTAACTATGAAAAACTAGTAATTATAAGATAAAAATATTATTCAAGGGAAAATACGTGAAATTGTGGTTTAAAATCAAGCCCTAAGATTTTTAGGCTGGGACCTTTTCATCATCCTCTGTAAAGAAATAAACTGCCTCAGTATGCATGGAGGTGATATCTGGACTACTATGGGTATAACTAAGGGAATGGATACTACATAGATCTTTGTGAGAAAGTGTACCTCTACTCATAATATATCAAACTCCTCCCTCATCTGGGCTAGATCCAGTGCATCTGTCTCTGTGAATCAGGTTGTAACTTATCTCTCAAACTCATTGAGCCGTGTCTGGAAGTAAGCACCTAGCTCAGATAGTGCAACTTTTTATGTGGCCTCCCATCTGGCCTCTGCCTGCTTAAATCTAGCCCTAAGCCCATTATCTCATCTGCTCGTAGATTGTAGTCATCTCTGTCTCAACAACCTTAACCTAGCATCAATGGCCCTGTATCTATCCACTAAGCTCTACAAAAACTTACTAGATATAGTTATCATACATATAACAGGAGTTGTAGTAGATGGCGAGTAGGCTCTGATGATACACCCACTAGCTATGAGGTCAAAGTGGGGGCTGAAGAAGAAGTAGCTGGTGTCCCCTCACCCTATGTACTTGAATTTGGAGCCTCTTTCTACTCTTCTATCTCTATATTAGTACTAACACCCACATCCTCTCCATGTGTACTAGCAGGATCTCTGGAAATTATTGGGACCTCAGTCTAGGCCCTAGGTACTGCTGCTAGCTCTATAGATCTCCTAGGAAGGTCTGGGGGTGACAGACCTTTCATAGTCTTTGCCTGGGCAGTCGCCATCGCAAGTAACCTTTTTTCTACTTATAGTATCTCAGTTACACCGACCTTATCACACAATCTCTGAATCATGCAAGGGAATGACAAATTAGTCAACTCTCCAAAATGCTTTGTCATGTAACTCATACCAAAGAATGGCAGCAAAATCAACTACATATCCGACCATCATATAATCAACCATTGTTGTTCCCTCTCAAGTCAACATATTATCCAAAATAGTGGGTATCATTCGGTATCGGATCAGCAACCAACAAAACTTAGCTTCAAATTTCAATTGGCCCTTCTTGATCACACCATGACCCTCAATCCATGAAGCCGCATCATCCAAAGATTAAATATAATTGGCTATACACCTAGCCATATTAATCCTATCTCATCAGTGCTTAGCCTCTCACATAAAATATTGATCATATGTGACCCTCAGTCAGTGGTCACACTCAGTTGTAGATGCAAGAGTTATGTAATCTAGGCCAAAGATAATGCTGTGAATAGTCTCTACTAAAAGATCAACTCTGACCCCTCTAACCAGTGTATGATCAAGTTGTGGTTACTTGGAGAATCTCACCAGGACTGGATCTCTGCACATAGGAAGGACTACTATAGCTCTTTAGGATGCATAAAATTACTATACCATAGACGGGCTGTAAGAATTGAGTGGTCTAGTTATCCACTCTAACTAATATCGATCAAACGCCACCCATAACTGTGGTACTTAACTCAGCCCTGATAGATCATTCTGGTGCTCCTCTTAAAGAAATCTGGTAAGCCAGCCTACCTCCTAAATACGACTGTCGATATCAAATATCTCCCACATCCTTTTCATACACCACCTCAGATGTCCCTCCTTAGGAGGTGCATCTGAGGCATGTGTGGGTGCGAGACTTTGCCTCTTCTATAATGATGCATCATGGGTAGTTTTCTCTGTGCCCAATTCAGACTGGTGTATATTTGTCTGTTATATCTATGTAGTGGTACCCTCCTCAAACTGGGGTACCACTGATAACGCCTCCTGCTTTGCCTCATCAAATGAATCCTGGGACCCCTCTTCATACTGAGGGTCCTGAGCAGCAACCTGTGGAGTAGACTCAGAATTTGCATCCTCCTCATCCTTATCATCATCAAGTGTCGGTTTGAAAAGTATAATTAGATGCCAAAGTCCACAACTTTCCATTTTTCATCCTCAAAATTTAAACTTTTCAACTTATTACTCAACTTGCCGTGTGGGACTTGTGACTATGATGGGTTGATCACATAACCCCCTTACCTGAAAATCAATGAATGTAGAAATTTTTACCATATTCTGGGTAAGTCCAAGGGCTAAAAACCTATAAAAAGGGAAAACAATAAAAATATGAACAATAAAAATAGTGGATTGCCTCCTACACAATGCTTGATTTAACATTGTGGCACGCCGTGGCTGTGTTGGTTACTCAGACTTTACCAACATACCCATAGGTTGCCTCCCGTGCTATTCTTGATTTAACATCGTGGCACGACGCGAGTATCTTGACTACTCAAAATTCATCAAGATACCCATAGGTGTATTCTCCAGGGTCATCAATACAATCAATCACCAACACAAACCTCATTTTAGTTAGCTGCTTTATTGAATTTTGGATGTTGAATGTTGCCTTCTCACCATTAACTCTGAATTTTAGCTCACCTTTTTCTATGTCAACCATAGCTCTACCTATTGCCATAAGAGGTCTTCTCAATATAATGAGCATCTTGGTGTCAACCTCATAGTCCAGAATGACAAAGTCAGTCGGGAATATGGAATTGTACACTCTCATAATCACATCAAAAAAATTGCCCACAGTTTTCTTCCCCGTGCTGTTAGCCATCAACAACCGCATTAAAGTTGGCTCTGGAGGGTTCAAACCTGATTTCTTGAATATGGCCAGTGGCATCAAATTAATGTTGGATCCTAATTCAAACAATGCTTTGGAAAATTAGGATGACCCAATAGTACATGGTAGAGAGAGTGCTTCGGGATCATATTTTTTCTACGCCAAAGACCTAGTCTTGACTGCACTGCAGTGGTTCACACCATCAACATCTTCAGTTGTCGTTCCTTTATTCTTTGTGACTAATTTTTTCATGAACCTAGCATATCTAGGAATCTACTCCAAGGCCTCAAGAAGAGGTATGTTCAATCTCAATTCTTTTATCATCTCAATAAATCACTTGTACTTATATTCCTCTTTTTTTGCTTCAATCTCTGAGGAAAAGGTGAGGAAGGTCTCAGAATTTTTCTAACTTCTGGATTAATGAGCGGACCCTTACCTTTGTCTTTAGCAGATATACCCTTATCATCTATTAATTTTTTGGACTCAATAGTAAGTGTCTCATTATCATCAACTTCTGCAGAAGGTAGTGAGGGATCCATAGTAGTGATACTACTCCTTGTGGTGATAATAAGTACATGACCATCATTTTTTGGATTTTGCATAGTGTTGCTCAGAAGGGTACCTGGCTACCTCTGGTTCAGAGTTGCTAACATTTGCCTGAACTGGTGCTCCAACTGCTTGATAGTAGTGGTATGTGACTCGTCCTTCTGGGTCAACCCTAAAATATCGACCTTAATCTTCTAAAGGCTGATCTCTTGATTTTCTTGACCCTTCATCAACTTAGCCAATATCTATTCCATTATGGATTCTGCATCCTATCTGCCAGGTAAAATATACCTATC
The DNA here is from genome assembly GCF_002878395.1 of Capsicum annuum. Lineage (NCBI taxonomy): Eukaryota > Viridiplantae > Streptophyta > Magnoliopsida > Solanales > Solanaceae > Capsicum > Capsicum annuum. The sequence continues at coordinate 184,264,714 of NC_061119.1, forward strand.
TCTCTTCTCTCTGTAGTCATTCTTTTTTCTACAATCACCATCTCTCTCTCTGTTATGGTATCTATATCTTTCATAGTAGTTATGACCTTAGTTCCCTTACCCTTAGGCTCGAAAACCCGCTAACTAAAGATTAAGATAATTTTCTTCCTCCTTCAATTCTGACTCGTAAGCTTTGGAAGCTGACCCCTATGCTGCTACTGTATTTAGTTTCTCGAAAGTTGCTTCTACAAAATGCTTTGCTAGTACCCCTAGATCAGTTCTTAGCAACGCAATATCTTGCTCTACTGTGTCATTAGCTACTTTCTGGCTGCAGGAGGTACTAATAGCATATGTACCAAATCCCCTCTCAGCCTCCCAAGTTTGCCACCCTCGGTTAGTGAGTGAGATCTGATCTAACATCTCCGAAGTTGCTACCCAACATAGTCTCATAAAAGCTCCTCCAGATATGGTGTCTGCCGTAGCTCTGGAGCTGATGGTCAAGGCTCGGTAAAATATCTCCAATAAGCTCATCCTTGACAACCGATGGTTGGGCACCATACTTAGCTTTTTCTTAAACCTGAACCATGCCTCGTACATAGATTCTGACTGTAGTTGTCTAAAATTGTAAATCACATCCTTAAGCTGCAACATCCTGGATGAAGGATAGAACCTGTTCAAGAATTGCCGGCGCAACTCATTTCATGTAGTGATAGAGCCTCTTGGCAGTTCCCCTAACCATAAAGATGCTTCTTCTGTAAGTGAGAAAGGGAATAACCTCAGTTTAAGTGCTTCCTAGTTCACTCCTAAATTTGTATACGAATTGCAGATCTCGATGAAATTGGCAAAGCGCAAGTTTGCATCATCCGTAGGCAGACCTTCAAACACACCCTTTAGATTTAAGAGCTGGATCATTGCGCTCGTGATTTCAAACTTGATGCCGGGGGTAAAACAAGATGAATAATGACTCTAGTCTCTATCGGCTCAACGTATCCTAAATCTTCCTCATCATCTATTTATGGCTGCACATACTGATATACTGGGATCACTTGTATACGGGCACCAAAAATACTATCACAAATTAATATTGAGCAAATATAAAGAAATTCATTTTTCTTTTCAAGAAGGATAATTAGAAAAAGTGAAAATTAATTTTACTTGTCAAGAAGGATAATTAGGAAATGTGACATTCTGAAAGAAATACATAAACTTGAACACGTTGATATAATTATGGTTAAAAGAAGAAATAAACAAAGATATGAATAAATAGGAAATTTAATGAATAATAATATTCAATAACTAATATAAAGTTAAAGCCGAAAAAAATTAATTATCTTTCTTTCAATTTTCTTGTCAAGAAGGTAATTATTATTACCTAAAAATATCTTTCTTCACATCCAAATTGGGGTGCTATTTTATTTTTGCAACATGCTAAATTTCTTATTAATGTTTTTTCCATTTTTAATTCTTCTCTATATTTTTCACATAAGTTTCTATACCATTGTTGTAAAAATTTTATTCTTGCTCCTAACGTATCTACTAT
>NC_061119.1:184269232-184293521 GCF_002878395.1 Capsicum annuum
AAAATCAAGATAATCTAAATAATGAAATTAATTATAGAAACCCTCTATTTTATTACACAATTATTGCTGAAGTTTTTCTTTTTCTCGCATGTTTGATTTTGTTTATAAGAAAATATTAAGTGAAATACATTTATATGTTTGTAAGGTGTACCTCATAAAATTTAAAATAGTAAAAGAATTATATGTGTGTACGAAAACTTTATAGTTCATCTTAACCTCTATAAACAAGTCAACATCTGACGATCATTCACAAAATATTTTATTTGTTTAGATTTAATTATTCATCATCGGAGTCTTATTTTTATATTACCGATATTTCTTATAAAAACATATACTATATGGCTCAAAGCACACATGCAACACACGTGCGGCAAAATGAGTATATATATATATATATATATATATATATATATATATATATATGAAAAAGAATATTTTCTTGGAAAGTGTAATTTTCAGACATAGAGTATTCAATTGAACTCCCTTTCATACGTGTGACTCCCTTAATTTATTTGTGGCAATAATCTATTTCTCGAATGATAAACAATAAGCACACATATGTGAGGAAAAACACACATATATATCCGAGTTTTAGATATCATCTGAGATATACAAGTAGTGCGTCACAAGTTGCAAGTCTAATATCGAAACATCTCGATACATGTGAAGTCTGAAGTTTCATATGTCCAAAGTATAGGAACATATAACTGATGTTTAGTCATTTTTTTCCTTAATTTTCAGGCATATATGATTAAAGTTCACTCATTTTTACCTAAGTTTCAGTTATATATGTGGCTGAACTCAATCAATTTTGTTTGAAGTTCATTCATGTATATGATTGAAGTCGGTCATTTTTTCCTCGACATCAGATAAAAGTGTAATTTTTCATGTATTTGTCTAAAGTTCAAGCCTAACTTTAAATATCACATGTCTGAAATTGTTCCTAAGCGAATAAACATGCAAAAATGTTTTAAAAAATTGGCTACAAGTTGAATAATGATATCTAAATAGGACAACACTTATAATGTCAATAATTCAATTTCAGATAATATACTTCAATGCTTATTGGGAAAAGGCTCTAATATACCATCGAACTATCAGAAATGGCTCATGTATGCCATCCATTAAAAGTTTGGCTCGTTTATGCCATCGTCGTTACAAAACAAGTTCATCCATGCCATTAATTGTTAACGGTGGTTTTCCAAAAACAACTTTACCACGTTTCGTCTTATTTGAGGTCCACAATTTTTAGAGCTTTTAGTTATGTATGACTTTTCATTCTGAATTTCTTCATTGGAACTTTTTTTGTTCTCAATTTATTTTTCGCATTCAAATTTTAGTACTATAATAATAAGAATGGTGTCTTAAATTTTAGTACTATAATCAGATTTTTTGGCTTATTACTCTTAAATTTTGTTCCTTTGATCTGAAGAGATCCTTAGTTTGCAATTTTATTTGCGAATTGAGTATCTGCACACATTTGTAGAATGAGTTATAAAATCGAAAAGGGTTTCTACCAACTTTTAATCAACATGTTGAAAGAAAAGAAAATTCAGGAATTGATGTCTCTGATTTCTCATTCATATCATGAAAAGTTCAACTGAATTTTTCATGTTCTTAGGATCAGAAAATACTATGTCTGATCCTTTGATATTGACGGGAAAGATTCATCCGAACGATGTTACTTTTGAAGAAGTAGAGCCCTTTATTTTTTTGCTCGTGGGACGTTTCCCGTTCACTTCATTAATAAATTTCATAAAGCTTTTGTTCTCCATTGAATTTGTTGAAGCCTTTTGTTATGTATGAGTCTTTAATATCAACATCATATCTAGCATTCTTACTATTATAGTACTAATATTTGAATGCAAAAAGCAAATTTAGAACAAAAGAAAATGTTATATATGACCAAAAAGTTCCAATGAAGAAATCCAGAATGAAAAGACATACATAACTGAAAGCTCTAAAAATCGTGAACCACTAATAAGATGACACGTAGCAAAGTTGTTTTTTAAAAACCACTGTTAACAGGTAATGATATGGATGAACCTATTATGTAATGGCGGTGGCATAAGCGAGCCAAACTTTTAACGTATGACATAAATGAGTCATTTTTGATAGTTCAAAGGCTTATTTGAGCATTTTCCCTTGTTACTATATTTTCTCTTTTATGTTAATACAATTTTTACTAAGGTTTAATTCATAGAATAAATGTTTATGTAACATCCCACATTTTTAGGTTAGAATTCAAACTGTTGTTCCAAAGTATACAGACTTGAACCCAATGATTCTATGTCTATATGTGTGTGATGATAAATTATATAGTGTGAAAATGTCCTTTTATAGCATTCGATGTCATAAAAATCTCCTAACTAAAAGACGAGTTGAGAACGCTTCTATCGATTAAAATTTTAGTGAACATTTCAATTTGGGTCAACTTTCAATGAATACTACTCCTTGTACATAATGAGTTACGTAGCCTACTATGTATCAAAATAAAAATCTTTGAATATTCTTTCCAACGCATTTGGTTTCACCTTAATTCAATATCAGAGTGGAAAGTTATACGCATTTTACTTCAGGATGTCTGTCTGTCAACGGAGTAACGACCTAAGTTGATAAGCTCGTTGACAAGCCATCAACTAAGTGATCACTTATCAGCCTAAGTCATCAACCCAACCAGAAAACCATCAACGTCAGATTCCAAGTCACGACCTGAGTTGATGAGCCGTCACCTAAGTGACAACTTATCATCCCAAATCGTCACCCATAATCAGTATGTGATAATTTCAGCCACAAAGTGATGACTTGAGGTGATAAGCCATCACCTAAGTGATGACTTATCAACCCAAGTCATCACCCATGATCAGCAAGGGCCCAAATCCAACAATGAGTTGATCAATTAAGTTGATAAGTCATCAACTAGTTCATAAGTTATCAACTCAAGTCACCAACTAAAAATTTCAGCAATTCTTATTTAACTTCAGAGGGGTATTTTGGTCTTTTTCTCACCTCAAACCCTAAGTCTCCCATGACGTAAAGCATCATTATGCATTATTAGCCATTGATTATTAGTTTTAGATGCCATTAACTCTCTCTACTCTCAAGAACAAAAAAAAATTAGGGTTTCTTCTTAAAGTAATCTCCCAAGAACTTCAAGACTCTATTACACTCTCTTCCAGATAATCAAGAATTTAAGGTTTCCAATCCAAGAACGTTCAAGAAAAGTTACTTCTTTTTCAAGATTAAGGCGTTAAGGTATGTTAAATAATCATCCATGGTCCTTTTTCCACCCATGGAGTTCAAGAACCCAATTTCAAATTCAAAGCGATGATTTTTACATGTTATTATGATTTTAACCAAGAATTCCCCATGAATTTTGATTTAAATCATGTTTCGCTTGTAATTGTTATTGTTATTGAATCCCACATATTTGAATGGTGTTGTTCGCTGACTTAAACCTTAATTGGAGATGTTAGTATTGTATTCATGCTATTACTACAAGTTTTAAAACTATTCCAATGCTTAGATTAAACCATGAATTGCAAGTATTTGATGAAATTTCTACAAGAATGAGTTTTGAATAAATGCTTACATACCATGTCCTCAAAGTTTTAGTACAATATTTCTATTATTGCTATTGAGTCCTGGGGGTTTTGAATACCCAAACTTTAGCTGCTTACCTAGTTTTTCAGTATTTATAGAATGGTTTTAGAATAGGTATGAGCATTATCGGTTTGGTCAGTTACCATAAATAGTTAAACCTAGTTCAGTCTAGTGATCAGTGTCTTTTAGTTAAGAGTACGATTTAGCATCGAATGAGTGTAGGGATGGAAGCTACCCCATCAGTTAGGCAGAGTCATTAGTAGAAGTCTCTATATTTTAGAACTATGTAGCCAGCATAGGATGAGGGGTCACCCGTCAATTTAGGCTTAACTTTCTCCCAAGGGTCACTCATCAGATTAGGCTTGACTCCACCCAGGGATCACCCATCATTTTAGGCTTAATACCCTGGTTCTTAAATAACTTAGTGGATCCACGTAGCCATGTGTTAGTACCCGTGTCACGGTACAAATACCCTTCCAACTAGGGTCATAGATTTGACCCCAACTTGCTTATTGTGGTATATCGGTTAGATGATAGCTCCCACAGTCTTAATCCTGTATTTAGCTTAGTAATTCAGTTTTAGTTTTGCTTGACCATAACATACATATACCAGTTATTCATTTATCAATATTTAGTATTTCAGTTTATAGACTATATTTAGAACATGTTTTATGCTTGGTCATGCATTCTCAGCCTTAACAGATTTCATACACTTTACTGAATACTTCATGTTATTTATTTAGTCAATTATTAATCATTCACATAAAACCATGTATATTAGCCTAACCTTATTTAGCATACTAATACATTCAAAGTACTGATCGCATACTCGTTTCTTGCACTATGATGTTTAATATCATAGGTTCGGATGCTCAGTTCCCTGATCACGCAAGACATACCAGATTATTAGCTGTAGGAGTAGTGAGTCCTTATACTTTGAGGTCATGGTTTATTTATCTCAATTTACCTTATCAGTTCAGTATTTTGTATTCAGTCAGAGTTAGTTGGGGGTTTGTCCCATCAGCTCCACAGTTAGCCAGTACAGGCTTTTTAGACTAGTACAGATAGCTAGTCAATTTCAATATTTTTATCAATATTATTAGTATTATTTCACAGACATTATCAGAACTATGTTTTAAAACCTTATGGCATTTTTCAGTTAAATTTCCCATATGATCTTTTGTTATCAGTTATACTTAGTGCTCATAGTAGGTACCAATCATGGGTTAGCTTGTGGCCTTTCGGGATAATAAGAACTGTGTGGCGTCCATGGTGTACTCTCAGGCCATTACAAACTTGGTATCAGATCCTAAGGTTTTAAAGCATCCTATGGAGTCTAAAATCCGCATTGAGTAAAGTCTTATACATGGGTGTGAAGGGCGCCACACTTATGGACAAGAGGCTACAAGAAGTTTTTAGGAAAAGTTTACCTTCTTTCAATGTTCATGTCATACGAATAAGCATGAGCTCTGTTTAAAATCTCTTCCCAATCCATTCTCTATTTCCCTATAGACCATGACCTCCAGAAGGAACAACGAAAAAAGGAGTAGAAATCAACCTGCACCTCTGCTTGTTCAGCAAGAACCCTTAAATGAATATGTCTCCCACGCCGAATTTAGAGTTGCTTTCATTACCTTAGATCATTCAGTAGCTGATCAAAACTATCAGCAGGCTGTTGTCCTATTTAGACTTATGGTTGATGCTCAGCAGATTAAGGGGGAGGAGCATAGGGAGAGAGAGAGTAAAAGAGTTAGGACAAATAGTTTTATGCTAAGGTCAGAGGGTGGAAACCATTCCCAGTTCCATAAAAAATCCTCAGCCCTATCTCTGCCTTCAGCCAGTGCACCAGTGTCTAAGTTTAGGAATGACAGTCGAGATAGAGCACCGACCTCTAAGTCATGTACTAATCCACTTTGTAGAGAATATGGTAGAAATCATAAAGGTGTGTGTAGAGCCGACAGTGATGTGTGTTTTGGATGTGGAAATCCTAGCCATAGAGTTAAAAAATGTCCTATGGTTGGTTCATGGAGTTAGCATCACCGTCCTCCAGTTCCGTCCGACCACCCGAGTCAGCAGGGCACCACTTCAGCACTGTCGGTGGCTAGCGTCAGAATAATATATACGTACTTCAGTCTCAACAAGATTAGTAAAGCTCTCTTGATATGGCTACGGGTATGTTACAGGTCCTTTATCTTCATGTTTATACTTTGTTACACCCCTGATCTTTACTTTTTTTATAACCCCTATATAACTGTCCATTGTAGAGTCAGTCTCAAAACTTTAGTAGAGCCTTTCACAGTGTCTACCCTAGTAGGTAAAACTATTTTGGCCAGATGGGTATATGGAAATTGCCTGGTAACAGTATTCCAGAAAATCACATCAGTTGATTTCAGAAATAGAGTCATTCAGTTTCAGTTTCCTGATGAACTAGTCATTGAATGAAGGGGTAGTAGCTCAGTGCTTAGGAGTCATACGTGTTTTCTAATTCCTTCTCAAAATCCTATGGAAACATATGGTCTAGAATTAGAAGCATAAAACTAGGAGTTTAGCAGTAGTATTGGAGTAGGGATAGTGTTATTTGAATTCGAGTAGATTATATTTGATGGGGCTATTTGTATGAAAGGTGAATCAGTAGGCTTGAAACAGTGTATACAAGAATTTAGTTGATTGATATAAAATTAAGTTTGATGGTGTGATTATGATTTAGAGATATGACATTAGTAGGCTATGGTGGAAGTTAGTATGGTTCATTAAAGGTGTAGGGATATCCATGTTAAGTGTTAGAATCTAAGTTTGAATCTTTGAAGGTTGAGCTAATACAAAGAAGAGTTGAAAATTCTAAGTTAGTTAGTGTTTAAGTTGTTGTATGATGAATATTGGGGCTAGAAAGGCAATAGTTCTATCTCAGAAGGAAGTATCAGTAGTAGGGTTTTACACTTTCAAGTGCAGTCTTTCAGGGTGAGTTTAGTATGTACGAGTATTGTTATATCTTGTACTCTAGAGTAAAGTGGTTTTAGTTTAGTTTAGAGTTTATTAAGTTGTTCATGGACTTATAATGATGGCATGAAGCTAAGGTGGAGATGATAGAACAATTGACCAAGTCAGGCTCTAAGATCCCATTAGTGATACTAGTATCTTGTAGAATAGCAGTAAGGGAAGAGGATACCCAACCCATTCTTATCCCAGTGTAAGGTTTTCAGTCATTATGATATCTACTCATGCCTTACATGTCATCTCCATGATCATATCTCAAATTTATACATTTGCCATACAAAATCATGTATACTTCCAATATCTTGTATGAGGAGTTCCAGTTCACTCAGCAGCAAGAATCATGTTCCATGGATTCAGAAACTCCAAACACAGTTCATGCAGCTCATGACTCATGTATTCATGCTTTATAGTATGCTCAGTTCCCATAACTTATGCTACACTCCTAATGATCAATAAACTTCAGATTATGTCATGTATATACTCAGTTTAGGTCCCCGGATAAATCATGATATTGATATTCCATTCCTCGGGCCTCTTTTAAGTGTCAAGTTCTTTATAGTATTCATGGATGATTCAGGTCCTCAGATTTTAACCTTTCAATGACCTCTTATAATGAAATAATATAGTGATGAGAAATTGCTTAGGTGAGAGAGTGTAAATACTTCAGGAAAGATTGTTACATTCTTGTTTTACACGAGGCTGTAGTTATGAAGATATGCTTAAATGTCATGTTGGTGTGTAAGTGGATAAATGCATTACGCGGTAGTGAATGGGTAGTAAGAGGTTGTACTTAGTTGTTGAAGGGGAAATCAGAATTATTCAGGAGATGGAAAGTTATGTGCAGAGTGTATTGAATTCATCACTCAGACTAGTATTATAGTGTTATGTGTGCATTTTGTTGATTCGAGTAGGCTTGAACATAGTGGGAGAATTTAGTCCAGCTCGAATTTTAGTAGGTAGAGTTATCAATGCCCATGTGAATATTTTTAGTAGTCTCAGGTGAAGTGCAGTATCAAGGTGGAAGGTATAGTCAAGGGAGTATACTAGGAGTATGTCTAAGCTTGAAAGTAGCAGTTGTATTGTCTAAGGCATAAAAATTATATCCCAGCGAGGGTTTCATAGGCCTATGTTTCATGTTACAGAATTATAGCCATGTTTGGATTCCTTATACAGATGTCTTATTCAGATCATGCCCAATATTCCATGCTCTCTAATGCTATTAGAACTTCCAAAGAAGAGCATTAAAGAAATGCTCCAGTTGGGCATAAGCTTTCAGTATGGGTTAGTCCGTATAGCCAGCAATTTAGATTAGTAGTTAGACAGACAAGTCCCTATGATTTTTTCGTCTTCTGGTCTGGACTTACAATCTGAAGTTTCATGAATATGGCCCTTCCAAGAGATAGTTTATTTACATACATGTGAACTATGAATCTAGTTTAGTTCATGCATCATGCATTAGTTTTAGATTCAAGATATTCAGTCACGATTCAGTTCATAAGTGTCTCGTGTATCATCTCAGTCTTTCCTTAGTAATTCAACCAAGCCAGTATTATTTGGGGGACAAAGTATCCAAAAGGGGAGGTGTTGTAATACCCCAAGTTTTAATGTCCTAAATCTCTCACATTTTCTTCATGAAACCAGATCCAGTTGGAGGTAATGGTTACTCATAAGTTGACTCTCCCATTTCTATCTCAGCCTTATAACCATTCTCATGTCATTTCATGTATTCACAAAATCAATTCAGTCATGTATCATGTTTCATACTAAGTCATGTAATCATGATCCCAATCATACAGGTTTAGTATGTGCTCTCAATTACCTTAGTATAGTACTCTCAGTCTAGCCAGTCTCATTCAAGCCTGAATGTTCCAAAGGGGGAGAAAATGTAACACCCCACATTTTTTGGCTAGAATTCAAACCGTTGTTCCTAAGTATACATACCTAAACCCAATGATTATATGTAAATATGTATGTGATGATCAATTATATAGTGTGAAAATATCTTTTTATATTATTCGAGGTCATAAAAGTCTCCTAACTAAAAGACGAGTTGAGAATACTTCTATTGATTAAGTTTTATCGAATATTTCAGCTTGGGTCAAATTTCAACAACCATTAATCCTTGTACATAATTAGTTATTTGTCCTAATATATACAAAAACAAAGATCATTTAATATTCTTTCCAATGTTTTTTGTTTCACCTTAATCCAATATCGGGGTGAAAAGTTATACTCATTTTACTTCAGCATGTCTGTCTGTCAACGAAGTGATGACGTGAGTTGATAACCATCATATAAGTGATGACTTATCAGACCAAGTCATCAGACCAACTAGAAAACCATCAACTTCAACTTCCAAGTGACGGCCTGATTTGATTGAGCCATCACCTAAGTGACGACTTATCAGCCCAAGTCGTCACCCATAATTAGTATGTGATAATTTCAGACACAAAGTGACAACTTGAGATTATAAGATATCACCTAAGTGAGGAATTATCAACCCAGGTTGTCACCCATGACTAGCATGGGCCCAAATCCAATGATGATTTGATGACTTAAGTTGAAAATTCATCAACTAGTTGATAAGTTATCAACTCAAGTCACCAACTAAAAATTTTAGTAATTCTTAATCAACTTTGGAGGGGTACTTAAGTCTTTTCCTCACCTCAAAACCTACCTCTCCCACAACTTAAAGCATCATTATGTGTTATTAGTCATCACTTATTAGTTTTAGATGCCATTAACTCTCTCTACTCTCAAGAACAACAAAAAAATTAGGGTTTCTTCTTAAGGTAATCTCCCAAGAACTTCAAGACTCTATTACACTCTCTTTCAAATAATCATGAATTTAAGGTTCTCAATTCAAGAACGTTCAAGAAAAGTTAATTGTCTTTAAAGATTAAGGCGTTAACGTACGTTAAATGTTCATCCACGGGTCCTTTTCTACCCATGGAGTCCAAGAACCCAATTTCAAATTCAAAGTGATGATTTTATATGTTATTATGATTTTAAACATAAATGCCCCATGAATTTCGATTTATATCATGTTTTGCACGTAATTGTTGTTGTTATTGAATCCCACACATTTGAATAGTGTTGTTCACTGATTTAAACCTTAAATGGTGATGTTATTATTGAAATCATGCTATTACTACAAGTTTTAAAACTATTCTCATTCTTAGCTTAAACCATGAATTGCAAGTGTTTGATGAAATGCCTACAAGAATGAGATTTGAATAAATTCTTACATATCATGTTCTCAAAGTTTTAGTACAATCTTGCTGTTATTTCCATTGAGTCCTGGGGATTTTGAATACCCTAAATTTAGCTGCTTACCTAGTTTGTCAGTATCTATATAATGGTTTCAGAATGAATATGAGCGTTATTAGTTCTATCAGTTACCATAAACAGTTAAACCTAGTTTAGACCAGTATTTAGTGTCTTTCATTTAGTAGGATTTAGCATCGAGCGAGTACAGGGATGGAATTTTCCGCTTCAGTTAGGCAGAGTCGTTAGTAGCAGTCTCTGTATTCCAAAACTATATAGCCAACACAGGATGAAGGGTCACCCTTCAGTTTAGGCTTGACTTCCTCCCAGGGGTCACCCTTCAGGTTAGGCTTGATTCTGCCTAGGTATCACCCATCAGTTTAGGCTTGATACCCTAGTTCTTTTGTAGCTTAATAAATCCATGCAGCCATGTGTTAGTACCCATGGCACGGTACTGATCCCCTTCTAAATAGGGTCACAGATTGGACCTAACTTTCTCATTGGGGCATGTCAGTTTAATGATAGTTCCCACAGTCTCAGTCCAGTATTCAGTTTAGTAATCCATTTTCAATTTTGCTTGACCATAGCATATAGATACCAGTTATTCATTTATCAGTATTTAGTATTTCAATTTATAGACTATATTCAGAACATGTTTTATGCTTGTTCATGCATTCTTATCCTTTATAGATTTTATGCACTTTACCTAATACTTCATGTTATTCATTCATTTTAAGACCCCGTAAAGTTTCCTCATAGTCAAAACCTTCAAAGTAAGTTAAAAGAAGCTTAACACTTAGAATTTTAGCTAAGTGTTCCAACACTTAGTTCATTTTTGAGCCCTCAAACTTTGATGAATTATTTTGCGATCTTCCCGACCTCTGTTTCTTGATTTTATTTTAGCGTAGTAATGGAGCAAGGTCGTAAGGTATCTCAGGTAAATTTTAGAATTTTTGAAATCCATTTAGGGCATGTTTGGGGTGTCAAACCAGTAGCTGAAGGCTATTAAGGGGCACCGCCCAGCTTAGCTAAGGCTATGGGTAAGGATCCGTCCACCTTATCAAAGGCTCTAGGCAAGGCGCCGCCCAGGCCATAGCCTTTGTGCCCAATTTTAGCTTCTTTTCTCCGTCTCATTTTGGGTAAAGTTGGTATTTTCCCACTCCTTTATCATCCTTAACATGAGATTACACCCCAAAAATACCATATTATTCATACTTTCATCAAAAACCACCAAAAACATAGCTTAGGGTTTCTACACAAACTTCAAGAGAACTCAAAAGTTAACTGTCAGTTTTCAATAATTTTTTTGAGAATTGGAATCCCCATTCCGAGGGCTACAAGAAGCACCCATTAATTTCAAGAATAGCAATCCAAAGTCAAGAACTCACTCAAAGTTTTAATTTCAAGGTATGTGGGGTTTGAATAAGAATACTCTTTCATTCTTGTGCTCAAAAGTTTTAGATTTTCTTGAAGAATTTCGTATTTCCAAGATTAATTCATATTATTTTGCTATATTTCAAGTTTATGAGATTATGGAATTGTTCAAGTCTTGAATTGCATGATTATTTTGTTCAATTATGATCTAAATTGAATGTTCATGATATAAATTGCACAATCGTTTCCAAGAGTTGTTGTCATGAGATGAACTTTATTGTGAAATTATGAGTCTTTCAGGATGAATTATTAATACTCCAAGAAGTTTACTTATATTTCCATGTTGTTGAGATTTTAAAACTTTGATGAAAAGTCTATCAATATTTCAAGAAAAGAATTGAGTTTTGATCCTAAGCTAAGAAAGAAATCCACATTATTTGTTTGATTTGAGATAAAGGGGAATCATATTATCTCCCATTACATATTTTGAATTGTTTAAGGTGGATTTTCTTAATGTTCTGAGCTAAGAAGGTAGTATTTAGCACCGAGTTGGGCTTGATTCCGAGGTCTCATGCCCCAGAACTACGTGCCCTCATAGGTTTCTGATTTATCCTAAGTGGGTTAAGCTAGTGATCACTAAAAGTAAAGGTTCTACTCTGATGGCAAAGATAGCATAGCTCTCCCTGACGTGGTCAAGATGTTGGACTCCATGTCAGCTCATATGGTTTATGTTGGTTAGAAGAAATTCCCAAAGTTATATAATTCCGAGTCCCAAGTGTCCCAAAGTCTCTTAAGTTTTCTAGAGTCTCAAGTCTTAAAGTTCCTAAAGTATCAAGTTCTTGAGTTTTAAAGAAGTTTGCTATCCTTAAGCTAAAAGTTTAAGTTTGAAGGTATATTGATTTTGAAGCCTATGACCCTATGATTCCTAAAGTTTTCAAGTGTCACGATTATTGAGTTCCCAAGAAGTTTCTTGCTTTCATCAGATTATAGCTTATGTACTGAAAGTTGATATTTTAAGATTTCATCTAATTTAGAAGTTGAGAAGAAAGAAAGAATACAGATCCAGAATAAAGTGAAATGACTCACATGATTTCTATTATCTATTTCCTAACCATAATTTATGAGAATTTTATTCAAGCTATGTGAGTCATCTATTATAGCAAGAACAAAGAAACAATACAGATCTAGAATAAAGTGAAATGACTCATGTGATTTCTATTATCTATTTCCTAACCACAATTTATGAGAATTTTATTCAAGCTATGTGAGTCATTTATTATAGTATGCATGTTTTATACTAAGACTTGTGATACTGATTATTTATTTGCGTAAACCCCCACATGCTCAGTACATTCCCAAAGTACTGATCCACATATACGTCTGTGTGCTACATTGTCTTATAATGTAGGTTCAGGTGCTCCGTCCCAGCCTCGTCAGTGATCCTCGAGTGCTTTTATCTACATCTCCACAGTGGTGAGACCTCATGGTTCGAGGACCGGTTATAATCAGATATTCAGTTTATCTAGTATTTGTTCATTTTTTTTAAGTTGAGTATGAGTCAGTTGGGGACCTTTCCCAATGGCTCTCTAGTTCTTGAGTAGTAGAGGCTTTGTCAGACTAGTTGTCAGATTGTTAGTATGTTGAGATTTCCAGTGTTATGGCTGTTCAGACGAAGTATTTTCACAGTATTTCTTATGATTTGATATAATAGTGCCCGTGATTTGTCTATTTCATCTCTAAGAAAGTTATTATGTGAAGTAGCAGGCTCAAAGGGTTAGCTTGGGGTTGGCTACTTGTAGTCTTAAGCACCGTGTGATGCTTCGGGACCCATTTTTGGGGCGTTACATTCAGTTAGTTATTACTCATGAACATGAAACCATGCATATTAGCCTAACCTCATTTAACATACCAGTATATTCAAAGTACTAATTGCATACTCGTTTCTTGTGTTGTGATGTTTAATATCATAGGTTCAGACGCTCAGTTCCCTGGTCACGCATAGATATACTAGATTATCAGCTGTAGCAGTGGTGAGTCCTCATACTTCAAGGACATGGTTTATTTATCTCAATTTACCTTATTAGTTCAGTATGTTCTATTCAGTCAGAGTTAGTTGGGGGTTTTTCCTATAAACTCCACAGTCTTTTCAAACTAGTACAGACAGTTAGTCAGTTTTTAGTCGTTTTATCAGTATTGTTTTACAGACATTATCAGAACTATGTTTTAAAACCTTATAAAGTTTTTTCAGTTAAATTTCACATATGAATTTTTTTATATCAGTTATACTCAGTGCTCATAGCAGGTACCAGTCATGGGTTAGCTTGTGGTCTTTCGAGATCGTAAGCACTGTGTGGCATCCAGGGTGTACTCAGGGGTCATTATAGTTTTACTAGTACTTTTTAGTTGGAATCTGTTCTAAGGAATATAGAATGAGATATTGTGTTATTAGATTTGGAAATTTATATAGAATGCATTAAGGGAAAACAAACAAGTAAAAGAAAAAAATGTACTTATATAAGTAAAGAATCTTTAGAGTTGATATATATAAATATTTGTGGTCTATTTCCTATGGCTTCATGGAATGATCATAATATTTTTTTAACCTTTTATACGATTACTCCTACTATGGATATCTTTATTTAATTCATGAGAAGTCACAATCTTTGGATATTTTTAAGATATTCATAGCTGAATTTAAAACTCAATTTGGCAAAAAACTAAAGCTGTCAAATCTAATTGTCAAGGAGAATACTATAATATATACGATGGATCAGGTCAACAATGTTTAAGAAGTTTTGCAAAATATTTGACAGAGTATGGGATTGTACCTCAATATACCATGTCGAGGACTCCAAGTCAAAATGGTATAGCTGTTAGGCAACACCAAAATCTTAAGGATATGGTAAGAAGTATGATTAGTCATTTTTCATTATCTAAGCCACTTTAGGGAGAATCATTACAATCTAAAGTTTACATACTAAATAGAGTTCTAAGCAAAGTGATTGCTAAGACCCCATATGACTTGTGGACAGATAAAAAGCCTAGCATTAGAAATTTACATGTCTAGAGATGTCTGGCTGAAGCAATGCCTTACAAGTCTAATTAAAAAAATTGAATTCAAGAAATGTTAGTTGCTTCTTTGTAGGATACTCATAAATATCAAGAGATTTGAAGTTTTATGGCCCCTCAAATAGATCATTTTTTGAAGCAAGTAATGTCAAACTTATTGAGGATTTAAATATTGCGGGAGCAATCAAAATAAATAAATTGTTTTAGAAGAGGAATTTAATAATATTCCTTCTAGTATGAAAATAATAGGGCAGCTTTACCAAATATTTTCAACTTATAAATTAGGATTATGTTGTAAATACTCAACAATATATAAAAAAAGATCTTGTAGAGAAAGAAGAAATAAAATTTTGAATGACTATATTGTTTGTCTCCAAGAAAATGATTTTGATATGGGATTAAAAGCGATCCTATAATGTTTGTCAAACAAAATCATATCAAAGCTCTGCCAAATGGATCGAAGCCATGAAATATGAGTTGAAGTCTATGAAAGACAATATCATTTGCGATCTTGTCGAGTTACCATAAGCCAACATTGATTAGTTATAAATAAATTTTCAAAACCAAATTTGATTTGAAAGGTACATCGAAAGATATAAAATGCATCTAGTTGCTAAGGGATTCACTTAAAAGGAAGGCATATATAATAACACTCCAGCTTTTTTTCAGCATTTTTTTCTGTGTTTAGAGCTTTCCTATA
The DNA here is from genome assembly GCF_002878395.1 of Capsicum annuum. Taxonomy (NCBI): domain Eukaryota; kingdom Viridiplantae; phylum Streptophyta; class Magnoliopsida; order Solanales; family Solanaceae; genus Capsicum; species Capsicum annuum. The sequence goes on from NC_061119.1 coordinate 184,284,240, forward strand.
GCTTCCTCAAGTCATTTGTAATTTGTTGGGCCTAACAGTTCTATTATCATACAATTTGTTTGTTTTAGAACCATTTTTCTATTTTGGAGCTTTAGCTATTAAGAAAAGGGTATCATGCCTGAATTTTAGGTAAACAACCTCAAATTCCAATTCAGACAGTTCTTTAGCTCCAAAATTCCAATTTTAGGCTAAGCGGACCCTTGATTTGAGTTTTGAGGCTTTTAGACTCATTTTGGAATATTGGGTGGATTTTGGTCAAAATAGCCCTTTAAGTGTGGGGCTAACTTTTGATTGAAATAAAATCAGATGGAAATTTTGGTGATGCCATTGAGTTTGAAATGTTGAAATTGGTAAGGTAGCATAGTTCACTTATGTTTACGAATTTTGAATGAATCTTAAGGGGCTAACCAAAAACTTGGAAACTTGGCCAAATTAGTGATGTTGGTGCATCTGGTGTAAGCCATAAATGGATTTCGCGATTGGGAGGCCTTGGTTGGGTTTACTAACATCAAGGATTCTTGTTCTCCATGATCACAAGACAGCCTTTATATTTGTGAAGGTTCAGCTAGCCGATTGGTCCAAACCTTTTCTTTGCAACTGCGGTGGACCGACCGCATTCACGATGGCCTATTCAGGTTAGTTGTTGTTTTCACCTATTTTATTCTATTTTTATAAGTTCAAATACCATAAGAACCCTAGGAAGCTTAGGAAAATGTGGGAGATTCATAAATCTATTTTCTCAGCTTTATTTTCATAAGTTTCCATTTTTATTTCTAATTTAATTCTTTGATTTATCTTTAAATCCATAGTTTATTTGGGGATATTTTAGGAATGTGTTTATTCTTAGATTCTACCCATTTTTTAGGATAAATAATCCTTGAGCTCAGAGGAATCCATTGTCAATTTCGATTTTGTAATTTTGCAAGCATGCCCCATGGGTTATTTTTAGTTTGATTTTTTATCTGAATCATTTATATGTAATATGGATATTGATGTATCTCATATTAATATGTAGATTATTATTTTGATAGTAAGGCAACATTTAGAGGATTCTCAGAAGGGAAAAACTTTGGAGTAGAGGACTTGGTGAGCTTTCAATGGCATCTAGGTAGGTTAGGCCTACTTTTCTTGTAGACTGAGTTTTATTATGGTATTAGTGTAGTATTATGTTTTCTATGGGTCAATATTTACGACCAAATTGATGATTTAGTTTTTATTGATTAAGTTAGCCGATTAGGGGCCTCTTTGGATAGAATTCAGCCTAGTCTTTTGTTCATATTAGTTATGCTAAAACCTTAGGACTAGTTTGGAATTATTTACTATTTTAGGATGGATTGTAAAGCCTTATACTAGGTTTGAGTAGGTGCTTGATTTGGAATGGGTTTTTGAGGCTAGTAGTGGGCCCCGTTAGCACTTCTTTTAGGCGAATTGCCTAAAATAACTCCTTGTTTACCTAAGAGGCCTTTATTAATTACCTTAGACTAAATACCAAGCCTTATATGACTTAATCACTTTAGTGAGTCTTGACTAGCTTTGATACCCCAAGTAGGATAGTATCCCTAAAAGCCTTATCCCTAGCATAATAAGTAAAAACCCCATTATTTATAAATTTGATTATTCGACTAGGAGTTTAGCACCAAATAGACTTAAGGGAAACTACAATATTTGATTGTCATTATTATTAATATAGTCATTAGTTCTAGTTCAAGTTCGTTAATTATGATCACACATGGTATATTTGTGGTTATGATACTATTGTCTACTTTTGGTTCAGGTTCAGTAGTTATAATTTATAGCGATATTTTCTGTCATGATCTGATTCTCTTGTTTTGGTTCAAGTTTGACACTTGTGCTCAAGAAGAAGTATTAGGTACATGATTTATTATTGTTTTAATTTATGTTTATTAGTGTCGATAATTTCATCTTCTTACTAGTGTGCTTCTTGTTTGTAGCCATTGGGTTTATGGGGGCTCATTTGGATTGTTCTTTTATTTCTTTCACCTTCTAGGCTTATGGGGGCCCAATTGGGTTATAGTTAGACTATAATTTACTTCAATTTACTTATTCTACATATTTATCTTAATCGTTAGATTTGGAGTACTATTTTTATTTAGTCCCTTATTTTTGACTTTAGTTTACATTCTTATATTTATTATACTTTTATTTTAAATTAGCTCGGTTGACCTATGATGCCTATTGAGTATATTTTATTTTTGGTACTTATACTATACTTCTGCATCTTTTATCTGATGCAAATCCAAGTACTAGCCACCGTCGTTGACTTTATCCTCAAGCTTGTTGCTGCTTCGGAGATTGGGTGAGCTTTCAAAGCTTAGAGTTGATCTTCTCTCCTTCTGCTTATCTTGAATAGTCTTTTGTATATTTTGAGACTATATGTATATTTTACTATTTATTACTCTAATTTTGATTAGTGGCTCATGTACCAACTGATACGCCCAAATTACAACTCTCGTTAGAAAGTGTAAGCGGTCGTTGTCAAATATAGAACCCAACTGGGTTGGGTGTCGAATCCCACAGGGAATACTATGATCACTAAGTATTGCAATTATTATTAGACTGTTGATCGAAGGTTCCAAGGTAAGGGGGGTTTGGTTTAGGTGCACAATAATATTATCAGTGTAACGATGAGATGATATGTGTAATTATATTTGATCACAGAGAATTACAAGTTAGGGTTATGTCCACCTTGTAGCTTCTACTTCTCTATTAACTATGAGTAATATGGATTTTATACATGCATGCACTTATAGAGAGACGTATTCTAATTCTAAATCCAAGTGTTTTCAACCATTAAGGATTTATTCACCTTAGTTCTTTCGAATCCAAAGTGTGCAACAAATTGTACGAACTCTCCAAGAAGTTAATCCTGCTAGGGCATTAACGTGTAAAATAGAGGTTGGAAACCCTATTTTATCGTCACACTCTCTTTTTCAAACAGTAACTTTTCTATCGAACAAGTTATTGCTATAATGGCGCATTCCCTATGTTTGCAACCACGAGAATTCAATCAAAATGAAGAGAGTAATGATATAAGTGGCGTGATACATCATAAATTCACAAACCCATAGCAATAGAGAGTATACTACAAGGTTTCCATAATCCTAACAGATAAACTTAGCTACTCATGAATAAAACAGAAATCAACATAGAAATATTCATCATACCAAAACTTAGAACGATCTTGGTGATGAAGATGACTAGCAAAATTAAGAGAGAAACACGTTTCTCTCTCTCTCTGTCCTCAAGCTAAGCCTCTATTCTTCTTGTTTTCCAAATAATACAGAATGTGAATAATGAATTAAAAATTCAGCAATCATACCTTTAATAACATCCTTCTCTAATAAATTGCTACTGCATCCTTAACTATTTAAAAATATTGAGTTTGCCCGGGAAAAAGTTCCCATGCATCACATTCAGTCCAAGAGATGCTTTCCTTTTTATGTGAAGTTTTCCTTTGCTGTCCACAGGTCCCCAAAGTGCTGAAATCTTCCTCATTAGTACCTGAAAAGCATGCTAATCACATATGTCAGCTCACTTAACTAAAAATAGACTACAAATGCAAGAATTATGTATTTTATCCTCAAAACTTAGCTAAAACATGGGTAAGTTATGGTGCTTAGACGTATAAATACGCCCAACATCACCACCCCACACTTAAAGCTTTGTTTGTCCTCGAACAAAATAGTACATCCATGTGAATACCTAACTAAACTTCACAAGATCAACACAAAATTTTCAACAAGACATACACGGCAATTATTAACAAAGAGTAGATTTCTTGATCATTACTAGAAAAAACTCACCCTCTAACATAGACTCATTAAGTTGGTAAATTCGTATTCACAAGTACCCAACAATCATCAACCATGTGCGCTCACACAAAATGTTACCCATAATCACTCATAGTTTTGCATTTTTCAGAAATATGGGTATAAGAACTTGCTTGCTCTCACTCTCACAAAGAATTCTTAGATTACAACTGATGACCATATGCTTGCCCTTAGTGTAATGCTCCACTAATATCAGAATGCTAAGGTTAGGATCAAATAGGTCTTTATGGGTTGTAATGTAGGCTAAAGGGACGGGTAGGACTATTTTGGCCAGAAATGGTGACTATGCTCCCTAAGCGCTTTAATACACTACCTTATGCCATTTACACTAACTTTTAACAACCGCTCTACCTTCCTTTCATCTACCAACCTCCTTTCACCCATTTTGTAACTCAATTAAAAATACTATGATGGGAATATACAACTCTTTTTTTTTCTTTTTTTTTATTATTATTATTTTTTAGCATCCCTATGATAGCCACCCTCGATCACAATATTTTCATGTACCAATAACTAAACTTTGGGGCATCACTTTCACCATTTTCCTCTTATTTTGCCACACTCTTTACTCAACTTGATTCTACAATTTAAAGCTCTTAGGAGCTTTTGGATCAAATTATGGTCTTTTCAAAAAAAAATGGATTAGGCTACCTATGGGGTTGCCAAAGAAAATAGCTAAAGGCTCAATGGGTGTTCACTAGGACAATGTACAAAGGTAGGTAAAATGAAGATAAAAAATCAGGGCTGCCAAAGAAATGCCTAAATCATCTCCTAAACTCACAATCTTTATTTCGCTTCACACACACACTAGGCAAGTTCTAGCATCAGCCGCAACAAAGAATCTACAATAACCTTACACACACATTGCACATGGTCAACTTAATTGGGAGCATTATAGATTATTGACCCAACAGATAAATGAATTAAACCACAAACAATTATCACAACATGAGTCACAACTTAGAGCCTAAATATTTCAATAGTAGTGATTCAGCACAAACTCCTGTTATAATGCCATGCCGTCTATAAGAACAATTTCATGCAAACTTTGACTAATTACAACTAAATCAAAACAACTATAGAATAAATGCGGGCAAGTAGTACGCAATACAGTAGACAAGGCAATATGCAGGCATATACCCGCACCCCACACTTACACGAAACACACTGCCCTCAGTGTAAATAAATAAGCAAAAACCTGGTTAGTCAGACTCCTCCTCTACATCCGGGGTCATACCCCCTGCATCAGAATTATCATCAGAGTCTTCATCATCAGAGTTGTCCTCCACATTAGAGTCTAGCAGCTGGTGATCATCGTCTGTCAGCACATCATCATCTAGAGGTTCTTCAAAATTTACCCCCGTTCTACACATGGCCCGAGCATGCTCATTAAGCGGGTAGTCATAGTCCAACTGCCGAAGCTCTGCATCAGTCGGCACACGACCCCCATTTATTATAGTAAACCTAGTCATGCCATACAGATGGAGAAAAAAACTCTCATCTCGAGCATGTCTCTCAACTGTGGTAAGGTTGATGCCTTGACCAGTTTTTGGATCTTTGATTTTCATGAGATCTACCTTCTTCGGGTTATGTGGCAACTTATGGTCTGCTGGCTTCTCCTCAATGTGCTCTTTTCTTAAAATTGCAGTCAATAAGTTGCAGAAGTTAAAATGAGACCTTCTGTGCACCCTTGCTTTTTGCATCGACGTTCGTATAACTGCACCAATGTTGATGGGAACATTCGTCATTAGAGCATATACCAAGAAGACTCGATCACGCGTGACCTTAGTGTATTGTGTCCCAGGAATCAAACAGGAATTGACTATTCTTAACCATATACGAGCTTCTCTATTCAAACAAGCATATGGGTAAGTATTGTGACGACCATTGTCTTTGTGGCGAGTCCACCGGGTCATGGACCTTGATCCACACAACGTATGTCTGATGGCTCTGTAGGTAGGGCTGTTGTAGAGCTCCTTGAGTGGTGATCGATCCACACTTGAAGTACCCAGGAAAGAGTTGAAGAAATCATCGTTCAATTGCAAGACTTTCCCCCGAATCTTTACTTCATTTCCCGTAGTCCTTGGGGACCAGTTGGCATAAAACTCTCGAGTCAAATCAAGATTACATTTGCCCGAGACAAAGATAAAGTCAAGATTTAGTGCCATAATCTTTGCCAAAATGCGAGGGCAGTTCTTTGCTAAACTTTGCTTCTGCATCAACTCCACATGGACATATTTCTTCACTTTATTGTTTCTATACCATTCCTTCCCTTCCTCCTCCAGAACCCACTTGATCCCAAAAGTGCATTAAGGCACTTGAAGAGAGAAGAAATCAGCCTGGTCCTTTCTTGACCTTTTGTGACCTTTTTGTGAGGTGGATGCTTTCTCCTTTCCCTATTGTCCTTTCGGAGCCATGTTACCTGAGATTATAATAGGGTTATGTTAGTCTCATTTTGTAAAATTCACTATAATAGAAAAAGAAAATAGTGATGGCACCACCCCACACTTAATTTGTTTGCACAAACTAATTGAGTGAATGATGTCGATTACTCAGACTTCATCGACATACATTTAGGTGGTATATGCTAACAACATTATTAGCGCAGTCACACTTTCAACCCTTCACTTTACATAACAATTTCTTAGTTTGATATAGAGAAGCAGCACACAATGGTCGTGTAATCTTGACTATCATTTCCAACTTTATTTCATTAGAGCAATGCAATCTTTGAGCAAGACTACCACATAGAAATCTTATCATGCTATAGCATAGAAACAATTACACAATCTTATGCTTTTAGTTAACCATGACCATTACATCGATGAATGAGTCACTCACATAGTCAAGATTACAACTCCTAAAATTATGCATTAACTTCAAAATTTCAACTCCATAATAATAAAAAATTATGACAGTGAATACCAATCAGGACATCGGAGTAAAATCAAGAATACCCACAAGAATCCTTTCACTCAATGAGATGTATTTTTCAAAAATAATAACAAACTAACCATACTCTTATCACCAAGCACTATTACAAAATCTAGTTAACCATTATAAGCGTAGCACTGAAACAACTTCGAAACATGAAAGAACAACTTACTTGGTGATTAATTCGTGATGAATCGGGAAGGTGAGCTTGCAGGATTAGATAAGAAAAGAGAAGGGCTTGGAGGGTGATGATGGGCGGCGCTTAGGTTGAAGAAAAATTTAGTGGGGTTTGAGGGTAGAGGATATATTTAAAGGATAAGCCATGGGTCGGGTTGGTCCATTTACAAATGGGTTAGTAGGCAAAATTCACGTTGATAGGCGGCGCCTATAGCATTGCCTAAGCATAAGTAGGCGGTGCCTAACCTATTGCCTATGTTGGCATAGGCGGCGCCTAGCCTATTGCCTATGTTGGCATAGGCGGCGCCTAGCCTATCGCCCATGTTGGCATAGGCGGCGCCTGGCCTATTGCCTATGTTGGCATAGGCGGCTCCTAGCCTATTGCCTATGTGAGGCAGTGAGCATAGGCGAAGGTATAGGCGGCGCCTAACCTATCGTTGAGCCTTACACATCTGACCATTCCCACTTACCTGTATTGTTCCATCATTCCTAGACTTACCACCATTGACATGACTCACTTTCAAACCAAAATTTGGGACTAGTTTCCTCCTCTGTACTTCATGCACCTACACTTAATCAAAAACAACAAAAATGATTAGAAGGATGGGTTGCCTCCCACCAAGCGCCTTAGTTTTGGTCGTGGCTCGACTCTTTTTTTTGAATTTTTATTTATCAAAAACAAAATCCTAGTAAAATGATGGGTTGCCTCCCATGTAGCGCTTGATTTATTATTGCGGCACGACATAGTTATCTCGATTACTCAGACTTCATCAAGATATATGGTGGCTATACCTTTTATTGAGTTGGTTGGACCGATATATAGCTTCACTCTTTGGCCATTCACCTTAAAGACACTACCATCATTGTTTTCTAACTCCACTACTCCAGATAAGTAGACTTGGCTGATTCTGAATGGACCAGACCATTTAGACTTCAACTTACCTGGAAACAACTTCAGTCTGGAGTTGAAAAGGAGTACCAAGTCACCTTTTTAAAAGTTTCGTTGGATAATCCTCCGATCATGGTACTTTTTCATCCTTTCCTTGTAAAGATCTACTCTTTCATATGCATTTACATGGAATTCATCCATCTCGTTTAGCTGCCCCAATCTCATATTTATAGCATCATCCCAGTTCAGGTTAAGCTGCTTTAGTGCCCACATTGCTTTATGTTCTAGCTCAATTGGCAAGTGACAAGACTTTCCATAAACTAGTTGGTATGGTGACATGCCAATTGGTGTCTTAAACGCGGTTCTATATGCCCATAAGGCATCATCCAGCTTCCTGGACCAATCTTTCCTGCTGGTATTCACAGTCTTAGAAAGGATCAGCTTGATTTCCCGGTTTGAAACCTCTACCTGCCCACTAGTGTGTGGGTGGTACGGTGTAGCTACCTTATGTTGCTTAACCCCATACTTTGCTAATACGGCTCTGAACAGCTTGTTGCAGAAATGTGATCCTCCATCGCTTATGATGGTACGGGGTACCCCAAAACAAGAGAAGATATTTTTCTTTAAGAACGCCACAACACTCTTACCTTCATTATCGGCTAGCGCGACTGCTTCAACCCATTTGGATACATAATCCACAGCAACTAAGATATATTTCATCCCAAATGATCTCATAAATAGGCCCATAAAATCAATACCCCAGACATCGAATAACTCTACTTCAAGCATTTTGGACATGGGCATCTCATGGTGCTTTGAGATAGAACCTTGCCACTGACACTGATCACATCTTCTTACAAACTCGTAGGCATCCTTGAATAATGAAGGTCAATAGTAGACATTTTGCAGTACTTTCTTGGCCGTCCGATCACCTGCATGGTGACCTCCAACTTGAGAAGCATGACTTGCTTCCAGTATGCTAGGCACCTCTATGTCTGGGATGCACCGCCTAATAATACCATCAGCACATCATCGAAAAAGATAAGGCTCATCTCAGAAGTAATGTTTCACATTATGCATGAACTTTTTCTTTTGATGAAAGGAGAGATGCTCAGGAATCACTTCGCTCACCACGTAATTGGCAAAATCTGCATACCACGGTAAGTTTTCCACCATAGTTGCTAGAATCTCTTCGTCGGGGAATGCATCATCAATTATCAAGGTCGGTCTGCACTGTGTGCTCACTCTCAAGTCTAAATAGATGATCAGCTACTTGGTTCTCACAACCTTTTCTATACTTTACCTCAAAATCGAATTCTTGAAGCAGTAGCACCCACCTAATTAGCCTTGGCTTGGCATCCTTCTTTGCCATTAGATATCTTAGAGCCGCATGATCTGTATGAACCACTACCTTGGTTCCCAACAAGTAAG